>NC_051431.1:2539246-2547541 GCF_001649575.2 Kryptolebias marmoratus
GCAGGAGGACGCCCATCTCAAACCGGAGACCGACGGGAGGACGCCCTTCTCAAACCGGAGACCGGCAGGAGGACGAGGAACGCGGCGACGCCGTCGATAACCGGAGACGGACGGGAGGACGAGGAACGCGGCGACGCCGTCGATAACCGGAGACGGACGGGAGGACGAGGAACGCGGCGACTCCGTCGATATCGGCAGAGCCAGATTCAGATATTGCACAAAACTTAAGCAAATACAACGATATGAATAAGTTACACCAAACAAAGTGCAGCTGGGCGGTTTGTACAGCTCAAAGCTTCAATACTCGATCTGGACCAGAGAGTTTTCCTTTAAGGCATTTATTGTTTGCTGTGGACCAGAAGGACGAGGACGAGGAGCGTCCACGATCCCGAGGCTTTAGAAACGTCTTTTCTGTAAACTAACACTGAAGTTTTGTTGCTGAAAGGATCGTCTCTCAGGTCGCATGCTGCAGGGAGGAGAGAATCTGTCACCACACACACACACACACGTGAGGGGAGTCTGGCAGCGTTGATCCGGTCCGTCCGACCCAGATCGTCCCCTTTCAGACGGTCTGAACGGGACAAACATGCAAAGACGTGTCTTCGGTCGGGAAAGAGGCCGAAACTTCGCCTCTCGTTTTTAAATCGTCTTCTGTTCGTTTGAGCCAAAAAACATTTTATCCTTATTGTCTGTGAATGTTTCGGTGTTCCATCTGGAAGGACAAACATCTGAATATTTGGTCTTTGGTCGAATGATGAGAAGATGTTTGAACATCGTTTGATTTTCTTTTTATCTTCAGAGAAATAAAAACATTAAAATCAGCAACAAACAGAAACTAGTTATTGACCAGTTTCTGTTATTTTGACGCCAGAAGTTGTAAGAATGGAGCAACAAAAATAAAAAAATAACAAAACCTGAAGCTATTCCAGGCTGGGAATCGGAAGCTAACTCCAACTAACTCCAATCGGAAGTTAACTCCAAGCGCGAAATTGGAAACTGACTCTAAGCCGGAATAGGAAGCTATTCCAGGCTGGGAATCGGAAGCTAACTCCAATCAGAAGCTAACTCCAAGCCGGAATAGGAAGCTATTCCAGGCTGGGAATTGGAAGCTAATACCTCTCATCCTTTTGTGGGATCAAGTTTTTTGTTTTTTTTCATTCCTGTCGTTTCTTTTAAAACAGATTCTGTCATTGTTTTGTAAAAATGATATTTTTGCTCCGTATTTCCGTTAAGAACAGCTGATATGTCTCCTGACAGAACTTTCCTCGGACACGGACATGGACAGGGTATTTTATTTTGGTATCGACTTCCTGAGTCCAAATATGAGAAAAAAGGTCATGAATTAGTTTCAGTTTCCAGTGACTTCATTGATTTATTATTCTAATTACACAAAAATTAATCTAAAGTTGAAACCCTCTCATATAATTTTGGATAATAAAAAGAAAAACGGCTCATATTCCAAATTTAAATGAAATGTTTGTTTCTTGTTCCTGGTTTGTAACCAAAACATGCACAGAGCTTTAACGAAACGTTAGCCTTGTTCTGAAACCCGACAGGTTTGATCTGTTGGTCGGGATTATTTTCACCCTCTCTGACCTCGACGATGTACAGCTGACCCGCTCTTATTATTTACAGCGCGCGTGGAGGACTTCCTTCGTCAGACATACGTGGATGAGAACCTCCAGTAGTAAACACAAGTAATGTAAACATTTTGACACAGTGCTCCTCTTCCTCGGAGTAAAAACGTGAAGCCGTGCAGGAAGATGATTCTCCCTCACACGGTTGGGTGTTTCCTCTGCTCGCCGCCGCCCCCACAGAAAACCTACAATGAGCTGATGACACATGAGTACATGGAGCGTGTTTGAACGTGGATTTGAGCATCTCTGCGTCCAGGCTGCAGGGAACCGACAGCTGAAGGTCAGGCTGCGCGGCGTTCCTCCACAACATTTGTTGGTTCCTTTTTAAAAGCCACTGATGTGGCAGTAAGCCTCCAGGCTGGAGAACAGGATGTAGAGGAACCAGAGGCCGAGGAACAGCAGGCTGGTCAGGAGGCGGGGCACCCTGGGGCCGCCGAGCTCGCCGCCGATGGAGGGCCGGCGCCTGAACAGCAGCACGGCCATGCAGATGAACGCGAAGATGGTGAAGAGGGTGACAGAAAACGCCAGCGACCCCGGCGACACGTTGAAAGTCTTCCCTTTGATTCTCCAGTAGACGGCGGCCACCGACCACGCCACGCCGATCCCCAGGAACACGTTGACGGCGTTGCTGCCGGTGACGTTTCCGACAGACGCGTCGGCGTGCTGGTCCTGAGTGGCGGCCACTTTGCTCGCAAAAGTATCTGCAGGAAGAAGAGAAGAAGAAAGTAAATCATCTGCTGCCCCAGTTCAGAAAACAAACAAAATCAAAGGATTTACACTTCTCATAAATAAGCTGAACAGAAGCTAAAAGCAGCAGAAGACTAGCTACAAGCTAAAAGGAACGCAACAGATGCTAAAACAAGCGAAACAATGGGTAAAATTGACAAAACATGTGCTAAAGTTTAAAGCTGAATTAGCAAATGTGTAGCTAAAATGAGTAAAAAACAGCAGCTAAAACCAGCAAAATACTAGCTAAAAACTCCAAGCAGAGTAAGAAAACAACTAGAAAGGAAATAATTTCTGAAAGAATTGTTTAATATTCCTTTAAATATTATATTTTATCATCTCCTGCATGAGCCGAAAGTCTAAAAACCTGCAGAAGAACTCATCTGTCCTCCTGTCCTCCAGCAGGTGACGGAGGCCCTCCGCTCACCTGGAATCGAAGTTCCCAGAGCCACGAACACCACGGCGGTCACCGTGTCCCGCAGCCCCACTGTGCAGCCAAAGTGTGACGCCAGATCCCCGATGATGGCGGTCAGGAGGCCGATGACGCTGATGGACACAAAGAAGCAGGCCCAGCCGTTCCAGTACTCGGTGGGGGGGACGCAGGCGAACAGAACCTTCCAGAAGACGGTGAGGAAATGCATCACGTAGTCGTAACAAGAAGGAAGGCGCTCCTCCCGCCCCTCTTCATCGTCATCGCCATCACCTGGAGGAGGACAGGGGACAGGACGGTGAACACCGACCCAAACCTGCTGATGAACTCCAGTCTGTCACCAGATGGTGGCGCTCAACAACCACCGAAGATCAGCTGATCTGTTCCTGCTGACAGCTCAGAGGTCAGAGGTCACAGAGGCTCTGGCACTCTAATTACTGCAGCTTACAGCTAAAAAGTTCAATGTCCTTCTCATATGTTTGTTTTTGCACAAAAGAGCAGAAAAATGTCTTTACAGTCACACAATGCAGCGACGTGATTGAACTGGACCAACATTCGAAGTCGTAGCCGATAAAATGTACGACATTTAGGTAATGCTACAGTTGTTGTCAAAGTTTTAAAGAAAAATGTCATAAATCTCTGAGTACCACAACAAATGTAGCTCAAAATCTGTGAAACTTGATTAGCTGTGGTGGCCATCTTAACTTGGGTTGACTCCAAAAGTTAATCAGTGTAGATTAATTGTGTTTATTTGGCCAGCAGACAAACACAAACACAAACACACAGACACAGTCAAAAACATCATCATTGTGTGGAACACAAACTATTTTCCTCTCTTTTAAAAACCACCTTAAAACACACCTGTGAACCTGTATGTGCGTGTCTTTGCATGTTTTTCTTCTTATTGTCTTAATCTGTTGTACAGCATTTTGGTTTCCCCTGTGGTTGATTTAAAATGTGCTACAGAAATAAAGTTGATTGATTGATTTAATTAATGTTCATTAGTGTGGAAAATAAAAGCTGTTTTCTGTGGGATTTCAGGGAAAACTAAAACAAAACTGGCTGCAACGAAAGTGAAGCTGGAGGTTTTGTGTCTGTTTTCACTGGTGGAGACAAATAACTGAGATTTTCTTGGACAGGTGGCAGATTTGGTGTTTTGATGAAAGCAGACAGGGTTTGCACAGCAACAGAACCACAGAATGGATCAGATTGGGTTCTGACTTCAGGGGGAGGAAGTGTGCACGTTCCAGATCTGCAGCAGCTGTTGGTTCGCTCACCTGCTCTGACTGTCACCGCCTCCACAAACTGCTCCCTCCAGGAGTGCGTGCCGATCACCAGCGCCAGGTTGGTCTTCTTAATGAGCTTGTCGACGGTGCTCTGCCAATCAGAAGCACAGCACACTTCATCAGCGCGGGCGACAGAGCCGCTCAGGTGAGACCGCTGCCGTCACACCACACAAACTCATTTACGCCGCCGCCGCCGCATGCAACGTCTTGTTTTCAGCTCAAAGGAAGAAAACTCAAACAAATCCAAGCAAATCTACCAATCACATGATAAATACGAAGGATTCAGGAGGTGATTATGATTAAATATTACTCTTTAATTTTTCGAGACAAAACAAATTACCTAAAATTAAACATAAAATGGAAGTTAATGGGTTTTAGAGAGCTTTGTTTAGATTAAATGAATCCATTTTGATGTTCATATTTATTCTCTCCAATCCTATATCAGTTTCCCAAACAATTTATGGTAAAAAAAAAAGATTTAAACATTTTAAAAAGAGTTTTCGCTGCTGTTTGTGTAACTGCTGAGTCAGCATTCACAGAAATGTTTCCTCTGTGTTGTTTGAACTACTTCTTACCATTAATCTGTTAAATCCTTCCATTTAATTAAAAATAGCATGCTTTTCAAAAATATTTCACTATATTTCCCTGATAGAAACACATTAAAATCTCTTCAGTTCCTTCAAAACATCGTTCGAGGAAATCTAGCTCAGCAAACCTGCTCTATTCTTGTTTTCTTACGCTCCTTTTAGCTACTGTTCAGCAGATTTTAGCTTCTTTTAAGCTTGCTTTAACTTTAAGAATACAGTTAATGGTTCATTCTTCAGTAAAAGTCAGACTATTTTGCAGAAAATGTAATTTATCTGGTTTTATTAGCGTTTGTGTCTCTTTTATGTGTAACCTTTTCTGACTCAGAAGTAAACAAACACATATATGTTATGTTATCTAGTTTAAACAGATTTTTCTGCACGTGTAACCTGGTTAGTTGTGTCCGTCTGTTTCCTTTCAAACAGTTTCAGTTCAGAACGAGCTGCTACATCGAGGGCAACTAATGCATCTTCAATAATTCAAACCCGTAGTAGACCAGCTGGCCGGGACGGGCAGGACCCGGGTCCAAAAGTGGGAAAAAGGAGCAGAAAAGGTGGATTATATAAGACGTCCAGCAGAGCACAGCTTCTTCCGTTTTGTACTTTTATTTACAAACAAAATAAGGAACATATCTGCTGAACTCTGCATCTTATATCACACTTTATGCTGTTTAATTAGAAATAAAATGATCCAAGTTGACGGTTTGTTATTTAGGTGACAAAACAAGCAGACCTTGAACTCGTACGACTCCTCGATGACCACCTCCAGGCGGCTGTGCTCCCCCAGGATGGGCTTCCCCATCTCTGCGATCCTCCGGGCCTCCTCTTCCTCAGCGCTCATCTGCCCCTCTCCTCCGTCTGCGGGAGGAGGAGGAGAGGAGGGCGAGTTAAAACCCACGCCACGTTCCGACAAGGTTCCTCTGATATCAATAATAGATCGTAAGTCAGCGTTTTACTGAGAGCTGCTGGCGTTCCTCAGCACGACGTGTGTGATGCAGAGAAGGCTGTCTGGATTCAGACTGGTCAGTCATGTGACTCGAGCTTTCTCCTGGTGCTTTGTTTACATTAAGTGCAGACCCGCATTCATTATATCTGGAAAACTGCTGCAGTGAACTCTTTCAGAGTTCAGGGTAACATTTTGTACTCTGCGTTGAGAACCTTTCATTCAGACTAAGGGACGAGCTTTAAGCTGCGTTGAGCCTCGTAAACAGACACCGAACAAAGAAACACGTCCTCGGTTTGCTTTCAGGTGCTTCCTCTGCAGAACATTTCTCAGCTGCAGGGATCACCGCCTCTGCTTTGATAAACAAACGATGTGAACCAGAATCACCTCCAGGACAAACCCAGGATGACTCATCTGCAACGCTTCGTAAAACTGACTTTCTTTTCTGCCTTTAATCTCTGAGGCTAAAGCTGCTCAGCTGAATCCTAAAAAACAGTTTTTATCTGAACAAATCATTGAATCCAGCTTCAGTTTTGTTTTTCTGTTGCTGATTAGACTCTTAAACTGTCGAGAAACTAATTAAATTATTAATAAATCTGCAGTAAAGGAGCTCGGACTCGTTTGTCGATATTTTAACGGGAAGCCGCTCCGTGCTGAGCTCCAGACGGCCCAATGCTCGTCGCTCCTCTCCAGGAGGCCAAACCCGACGTCAGAAACACGAGTTGGGTCGGAGAAAACGAAGCCCGGTCTGAGCGGTGAACCCGAGAAACAGAAAATAACGACAGCAGAACACGAAGCACCGACGTGTTGGGCACGCTAAGCTGCTGACGGCTGCACAAAGTGTCACCGTTTGTTATCCTTGTTTTGTTTTGTGTTTTTTCCTGGCAGCTGAATCGCTGCGACGGCCGTAAAAGCAAACAGAAGGACAGAGAACCGAGTCAGGCCGAATCTGTCTCTTTTAGTGTCAGAGAAATATCTGATAATCGCACAATTAGGCCAGTTTTAGACGATTAAATGTGGAATATCTTTGGGCTGTTGCTGCGACTCGATGTGACAGAGGACACTGCAGACGGCAGCTTTCATTATGTTCTGACATTCGACTCAAAAACGAAAATAATTAGAGGCTCGGCGGCTCGTGAGGCGCTGCGGGAAGCAGGGGTGTGGGGGGTCAGGTGGGCTTACCTTGGCTGAGCAGCAGAGCTGAGGACAGAAAAGAGGACAAGTCAGTCAAAACCGTCATCAGGGACAAAACAGCAGCAGGAGAAACTCCAAACAGACACTGAAATTTAAAGCTCATCAGTTCGAGCTCGGAGTGCGAGCTGGGGGCGACTCTCAGCTACTACCGCTCCAAACTCCAGCTCAGTTTCTCTGTTTTAACCAGGTCAATTAGCTGTGGCAGCCATCTTTAATCAGGTAGACGTCCATCCAGTGATTACTTTCTGAGAGTTCTGTGAGATATTTTGCTAACAGACAGACAAAATGATCGCTCGGTTCCTTCAGCTCCAGATGTTCCCTGATATAATCATCAACAGAAACACGATGATGTTTGGTTTCTGCAGAAAATCATTCTCATTCGGTTCATTGGAAGGGATTCCACCCATGAAAGGACTAGTTAAAAAATAAAACTAAGAAGCATAACTAGTGGTCCTTTGATTTAATTCTCTGCAGCCGCTCCGAGCGACAGCTTTGGAAAATGTTTTCCAGGAAGTCTGTTGAACCAAATTGGAGCTAAAACGTTCGGAAGGAACGGAGATAAAAACGTAAACTTAAAAAACGAAATTATCCTCCCACAGCTGAACCTCGTTGGACTAAAAACAACAAAAACATTAAAATTTTCAGATCTTTTTAAACGATCTCCGTTTAATTCTGACCAGGCTGACGAGCTAACGGCTGGTCAGAGCATTAAAACCTTTATATCATTAGTTTTGCATTACAGGGTTTTTATTAGGGCAGAAATGTGATGACAGTCCTGCTGGACGTGCTACAGCATGCTGCTGCTGCTTCCCTCTGCTTGCAAATCATCACAGTATTTGTAAATAAATGTAATCTAAATTTAACGGTGATGATAAAATGTATTTTTTACACGAATCTCTTTGGAATCGTTTAAAGACGACATCGTTATTTCTCCAAACTAGCAATTATCTGCGACAGGTAAGATATTAACACCTCTTGAAAAGATCTGAACTATCGCTTTAGTTTTAAGAACACTTTGATGTGTTTTTCTTCCTGTGAAACCAGATGTTTTTATATGAGGGACAATAAAAGAAACTCACCTGAGATTCCTCTCTTCAGCCAGCGAGGCTCCTCCAGAACGATGAAGAAGTTTTCATGTTTTTCATACTCCTCATCATCAATTATCCTCACCTGCAGAGTCTGACTGCAAACACAGACAGGAAGTCACAGTCAGACCGGGAGCGCCGGTGGGTTCCCGCCGCAGGTCGCCTTTGTTATCCCGCCCCCTCCGAGCGGCGGGAGGATCAGAGCGGAGACGGCAGGCGGCCGATAACCGAGTCAAGAAGAAGAGGAGAAAAAACGAAAAAAGATGAGAAGAAACAAACGTAACAAACTTTATGACGGATGGTCATCCATCCATCCGTCCATCCATCCATCCATCCATCCATCCATCCATCCATCCATCCATCCATCCATCCATCCATCCGTCCGTCCATCCATCCATCCATCCATCCAT
>NC_051431.1:2549593-2557251 GCF_001649575.2 Kryptolebias marmoratus
TCCATCCATCCGTCCATCCATCCGTCCATCCATGCATCCATCCATCCATCCATCCATCATCCATCCATCCATCCTATTACGAGATATTTTGCTAACAGGCAGACAGATTTGACAAAGATGTTGCACAAAGCGTAGAGCTCAGGGTGCGTGTTAGAGGTGACTCTCAGTTACTACCAGTCCAGATTTTAGCTCAGCATCTGTAAAACTGACAGAGTTGTGGTCAGTTTTAGGATCTCTAAGGCCCCGTGGTCGTGGCAGCAACATTATCGCCCATCTTTCACCCGGCAGTGGGCGATAATGTAAACCGCAACGAAGCAAAGCTGCAAAAAGCTCAGTTTGAGCTGCAGGTTTTATCCTGAAAACTGTATAATGTTTCTGTTCCTTCCAGTCCTGCTCGGCTGCAGCTGGCAGGTGTGTTTAAATAAACCAGTGATCAGCCAATAAAACGTCTGAGGAGGGACAAGCTGCACAGGAGGGGAGGTCGAGGTGGAGGGATGATGAAGATGAGACCTGGTATCGTGTCTCTAAGGACCGCTGCCATGAAATGTCCCCACAGAGAGCAGCTGACTGAAGGCAGAGGAAATGAACCGTAAAGGGAAGGAAATGAGGAGGAAAGGAAAGGAAAACTGGGTCTGAAGAGGAGGAAGGACGTAAACGTCTCAGTCATAAGGAAAGGTGGGACAAAGGGAGGAAAGAAGGGATGTAAAAACAACAGAAATGAAGAAATTAAAGCTCTGCCGACTCTCCGGACAGCTGCAGGAAAACTTCACGCCTCCAAAATGAATTTTTAAACATTTAAACAAACATTTTAAACTCTGACTGCAGGCACAGTCGAGTGGCTTTTATTTATTATGCAATCAAAACACCAAACACAGTTTTAGTATTAGAGGTAAGAAAGGAGGATTTTATGCAGGCGAATATAGACTTTTGCTGCTTTTTCACTCATTTAGTCCCTGAACCCAACAGCGACAGAGGAGGACCAAAGAAGAAGAAAACAACTCCTTCAGCGGATTATTACTACACCTTCCTGTAAACAGCTAATCTGACTGAGACGTGAGGTCTGAGGATGAGAGAAGAAGATGAAGAGCAGCTGAAAGGAGCTGAGAGACGCAGCGTCCTTCAGACGAAGTTTCTCTTTAAGAATCAACCTTCAGGAAGGCTGAAGACCACTTTAAAAGACGGCATGAAAGTCCAGCTGATTGGAAGAAAACTATAAATAAACTAAAGTCCTGGCAGTCCTTGAAGGAATGCCTATCACCCGCTGCCTCTCATGATCGTAGGTTTAAACTAAAATAATTTTATGGGGAGAAATGATGGAGTTGTAGCTGTTTTTGCCCAAACCTCGAAAACATTGTTATTCACGACCTGACACTCAGATTTTGACTCTCAGCTAAACTTTTTAAAGCTTTTTATTGAAGAACAACACAAAACAAAAATAAACGCAGGAGTGTTTAAAGCATTAAGAGTCTCTCCCACGAGTTAACGTAATAATCCACCAGTTTCCATCAAACTATCACCAACTGCACATTAAACCCACAAGTTTAATTGTAGCCTGATATCAACCCACTGATGAAAACAACATTAATTAGTGAGACTTGATATGATCTGCCTCCCACAGTGTTTATTATTTCAAACAAACAGTTTAAACCAGAGAAAATGAAAAAGATGCAACGAGAACCCTTCGTCTTCTGCTGTTCTTTGGGTTTTTTTAAACAGATTCGCTCATATTTTCAGTTCCACGTGTGACCGAAGCGCTGCGCTCAGGCTCGGATCAGCTCCAGCAGCCTTTAGCTTTCAGAACAAAGTCCCAGTCGGACGCTGAGGCTGCCTCCTGGACGTGCTGGGACTCAGGTCCATAAATAATGGATGAGACGGCCGTCTGGCAGCTACAGAGGTGAAGACAGACGACGTGAGACGGAGCTGGAAGAGGTGAAGAGGAGGCTTGAAACAAGAGCGGGAGACGAGATGAGGGCACGAACTTCGTATAAACGAGGAGGCGAGCTCGAGACTGCTTTGAAAACGTGTCTTAGTCTCACCCAGAAGAAAAACTCATCTTTCAGAAAGGAGGATCGTCCTCCTGGTGGGACAAACAGGGAGACGAAGATCCTGATTACAGACTCTCAGCTACTACCACACCGAGTTCAGCTCAAAGTCAGTAAAACTGACATCTCTCTGTCGATTTCATTAAAATTCGTCCAACGGTTCATGAGATATTTTGCTAACACAGGAAGCAAAAAGCAGCTTATTTATCTCAGCAGCAGCAGAACAAAAAAAAACACAATGTTCATCATTTCAAACAGACAGCATCAGATAAAAATCTACTTTATAAATGTCGTAATTATTCTCCAAAACGTGCAACATAGCAGAGGTGAGAGCAGCCATGTCGGCCGGTTTGGAGACAAAAAGACAGGAGACAGAACAGGAAGTGGCAGAGCTGAAGATGTTGAGCAGTGGTCTCCAATCCTGGTCCTCAGAGCCACCATCCTGCGGGTTTTACTTGTTTCTCTGCTCCAACACACCTGGTTTGAATCAACGGATGATTAACAGACTTCTGCAGAACATGAAGAGGTGATTTAATCATGAATCAGGTGTGTTGGAGCAGAGGAACAAGGAAAACATGCAGGATGGTGGCCCTGAGGACCAGGGTTGGACACCCCTGGTGTTGAGGTTCTCAGGACGGACAGGATTAGGACTGAGGTCATCAGAGGTCCAGCACAGGTTGAAGGACTGGGAGATAAAGTTAGAGATGGCTTGGACATGTGCAGAGGAGGGACAGAAGGATGTCAGAGACAAAGAGGACAGATATGGATGTAGTCAGAGAGGACATGGAGGGAGATGGACTGAGGACAGAGATAGATGGAGGAGGACGCCTCGCTGTGGAGAAGAAGGAGGAGGTTTGGACTCACGTGGTCTGGTCGTTGGTGAACTCCAGCTCTCCCCGCACCTCCTCGTAGTCCTCGCCCGCCTTGGCGGTGCCGCACTCGGTGTGGTACGGCAGGATGACGGTGCCGCGGGCGCCCGAGTTACGCACCACCGTCACCTCCATGGTCCCCACGCTCTCGCTCACGCGCACCATGCGCTCGCTGAACGTGAAGATGCCGGCGTGGTCGTCGTCCAGGATGGTCACCGTGGCAACCAGGGGCTCGACCAGCCGGGCCTTGGGGGCGGCGCCCACCTCGTCGCTCTCAAACATCCCCTCCGCGTCGCCGACGCGCAGGTTGAGCAGGCGGACGAAGAAGTGCTCGTCTTCTTCAAAGATGTCATCGTCGATTATCCCGACCTGCAGACAGACGGAGGCGGAACATTAAAGAAGTTCTTTATTGGATCAGAACCGCACAAACATCTCAAACTTCTTCTTCAAGTTGTTTTAAAGTCATGATGAAGATTTGTTCTGATTTTCTTCCATTTTTGTTCAAACTTTGGCTTCTTGATTCAGATATTTATGAGGAACTGGAATATTTGGGGAGACATAAATGCAGCAAAGTAGAAGGTTATGGTAACTTTTTTTAAAGTTTGGGCCAAACTTTTTAAAATCTATTTTATTATTAAACTAACAGACTGACATTTAATGAGATAATATGGATGTTTTTGCCTGGAAGGCAGAACTTTCCTGAGCTTTGTGTTGCTGCTTTATTGTTTAATAGAATAACAAGGCTGTGAAAGAAATTAAACAGTAAAAAATATACATAAATTAGCATTTTAATTAGACAAACTTCAAATGGAATTAATAGATAGTGAAATGGCTCAAAGTTGTTTCTTTTATTTCCCAATAAATTCAGGAAGATTGGATCTGGATCCACGTTTTATGCTTCTTTTTCACATTTTCAGTGGATCTAAACCTGTGAAAGTTTCGTCTTTTCTTCTGGACCTCCTGCTGGGATGTTTCATCTTCCTGCTTTGATCTCCCAGCATCTCTTTCCTGTTTGCAGGTTATTATCAGAGCTCTGCGGTGTTCGTGAAGCTCGTCTCCGGCGCCGGTGCCGAAGTCTTTAACCAGTTCTGTGTCTGAGATCGGTCTGATGAGATGGATTTAAGCAGACTGATCAATATTCGCTGCTTTCAGGCGGGTTGATTTCTCTTCTGCTGCTTTTAAACACATTTAGATCTGAGTGTAATCTCAGCTGTGTGTTCTACTGAATTAAAATCTCGTGTTTGTGTTCTTGTGGTGGGTAAGAAGCCAAAGCGGCCATGTTTGGGTTTCGCTGCTGCAGGAGAGAAAAGGTCAACAAACACAAGGCTTTGCTGCTTTAATTGGCCTGTGTTTTAGAGAAGCAGTTTCCTGAGCTGAGAATCAATATCTCATATAGAAGCTCATCAGGGAGAGCCGAAGACGGACCGTCTCACCACGAGGACAGATTTTCAGACAGGCTGAACATGACCAGCTTCACGGCGCTGAAAACATCAGTCACCTAAAGAACTTTAAGTTCCGCCTCTTCGCCCTGAATGTCTCACTTGAACTCACCTTGATCTCTTTCCGAGCATCTCCGGGTTTGAACACCAGCGTTCCCTCGCTGTAATCGTAATCCGACCCGGCGTTGGCCGACCCGTCTTCGGTTCTGTAGTCCACGTAGAAGGTGTTCTCCCCCAGACCTCCTGAACCCCACAGATTAAAACACAATAATAACAGATTATGAAATCATTTCTTAAAAAAAAAAAATCAATTGCCTACAGAAGCACCTCTCTTTATGATGAGACACTTTAAAGTTTTCACCACTAAAACCAGATTAAGTCTAATCCTGTATGAGGACATATTTAATCTTAATATTTGCATTTAAGTAATTTACTCACATTAAAATACTTCCCACATATATAAAAATTATAATAAAGTGACTGAAACAGGAGTTAAAAGTCTATTTTTATGTTTTAATATCACTTATTTCAACTTAAGTGCATCAGTTTCACACATGTATTTATACTTTTATGGGTTTGAAAGTTTTAGAAACTAGAGAAAAAATGTATTTTTTGCTGAAATTAGCTGAAGAAGCTAAAACTGAGAGTTGCTAAAAGTAGCTGAAACTATCGTAATCCTAACTAGAAGCTAAAAGTAGCGTAAGAAAAGTAAATAAAAGTAGATTTTGAAGAGAACAATGGTTTTGGAGGATTTTGAAGAGATCTTGATGTGTTTCTTTAGGGGAAAATATTTGTAAATAAGGCTAAACATTTAAAAAAACTATAAAAATGACAAAAAACAAAAGTCAACCCACCCAGCTACCTGATTGGTTCGACATATGAGCGGCTAGAAGAAGTTAAACTGCCAACATTAAAAGCAGAAAACCATCAGGTTGATTCTGAATCTGCTGACTCGGCGTTCAGGTGGCGAAGATGAAAACTGATGTCTGATTACCACGCCGTCTCGACCGCAGTGAAGTTAGTTTTAAGTTGGATGTTGGATATTTGCGCTCGGCGGAGTTAGCAGCGTCTAGCTTACAGCTGACCCGAAACAGGAACGCTAATGTCGCTCATATTTTTATTGTCAAAATTGATCATTTTTCTACAATGGCTTCCAGTTTAAAACCAACAAACTGCAAACTATTGGAAACTATTGTAGAAAAATAATAAATTTTGACAAAAATAAAATCTGAAAAATAAAAAAAAGGGTTCAAATGGTACAAAATGGACTGTGCTTCATCTGTTTGGAGTAGTAGAACAATTTCAGACAGATTTTGAGTCAATGGGTCACATGACCTGGAAACTATTGTAGAAAAATTATAAATTTTGACAAAAAAATATAAAAAAAAATTGTCACCGATTCTGTTCATAACGTTTATGGACAGAATTTCTAGGCGCAGCCAAGGTGTTGAGGCGATCCGTTTTGGTGGCCTTAGGATCGCATCTCTGCTTTTTGCAGATGATGTGGTCCTACTGGCTTCATCAGACTNGTGATCTACAGCTCTCACTGGAGCGGTTCGCAGCCGGGATGAGGATCAGTGCCTCCAAATCCGAGGCCATGGTCTTGAGCCGGAAAAGGGTAGAGTGCCTTCTCCGGGTCGGGGAAGATGGAGGAGTTTAAGTATCTCGGGGTCTTGTTCACGAATGAGGGAAAAATGGAGCGGGAGATNGACAGGCGGATTGGTGCAGCGTCTGCAGTGAAGCGGGCNGCTGTACCGATCTGTCGTGGTGAAGAGAGAGCTGAGCCAAAAAGCGAAGCTCTTGATTTACCGGTCGATCTACGTTCCTACCCTCATCTATGGTCACGAGCTTTGGGTAGTGACCGAAAGAACGAAATCGCGAATACAAGCGGCTGAAATGAGTTTCCTCCGCAGGGTGTCTGGGCTCTCCCTTGGAGAGGGACTATGTTTCTCGGCTGGCCTGGGAACGCCTTGGGATTCCCCCGGAGGAGCTGGCCCAAGTGGCTGGGAGTCCCTGCTTAGGCTGCTGCCCCCGCGACCCGACCCCGGATAAGCGGAAGACAATGGATGGATGGATGGACAAAAAAATATCTAAAAAATATAAAAAAGTGTTCAAATGGGATAAAATAGATTGTGCCTCATTTATATAATTTCGTAGCATGATTTACCAAAGGTTTTGTGCCAGTTGGTGAAAAGACAAGAAATCTATTAATATTTGTTTTTCAGGAGCGAGGGGTTAGGAAAATTTATTGACGGTCCCTAAGTGAATCACCGCGAGTGAGAGAAGGGTCCGGCAGAGAAAGGCTGGCCGACATCAGCGTTTCTGTTTTGGGTCAGCCGTGAGCCAGACGCCGCTAACTCCGCGGAGCGCGAATATCCAACATCCGACTTCAAACTAACTTCACTGCGGTGCCGTCTCGTCATGAACCCGGCAGTTCTTCCCGGCTCTACCTTGACAGGTGACAGCCAGTGTGAGGGTCCCACAGTTCTCCATGCACTGACTGTGGGCGCTCTCAAACGAGATGTGGCTGCAGATGGCCAGATCGTCGTCTTCCGCCGCCTCCTCGTCTGTCACGACGGCGCGGCGAGCGTGGTCGGCGGCGTGCTTCTTCAGGACGTTTCCGGCTCCGATCATCATTCGAGTCGCCTTGAGGTAGACAGAAGGGGAGGAAGAGGAGGAACAGAAATATTTAGGCACTCCTTAAAGTTACGATTCATGCCGTCCTTCATCAGAGCTGCTTCTGTGAGCTTCGTCTTCATCAGGGGCTGTTCGGCTGACAGGTGTGTGTTACCTGGATGCGGTAGAAAGCTCTGCTCTTCTGTTGGTGCAGCAGTGCATAGTAGTTTGCCAGCTCCACCAGCTGGTCCAGCTCTTTGTCGGGATACTTCTGCTTCAGCTCCTTCAGGATACGAATCACCTGAAGGATAAAACACGTAATCACGAGGTTCCTCTTGTTTCTTTCCTAAAATCACATCCATGACTCAAACCCTCCAGGGTTTCACGATGTTGCGATCGCAACTATTAACTCAAAATCAAGAAAACCCCGCGAAATCGGATGTTTTTGCAACTTTGCCCAAAACACTGCAACTTTCCCGCAACTTTAACCCAATATTTATTGTTTCTAAAGTGATTTGCCACCGTTTCTGCGGTCTTGTCTCTTCTTTGTGGGTTTGTGTAGCGTGGAATACAAAATAATAACCCCAAATAACTCAGGAAGAAGACACATGACGTCACTTCCTGTTAACATCAGAATGCCGGGAGCGTGCAGGAGCAGCGACCGAAGCCAAAATGTGCGCTAATGCTTCACA
>NC_051431.1:2557601-2583465 GCF_001649575.2 Kryptolebias marmoratus
GAAGCTATCAAAGTTCTCAAATAAAGCACCTTTTGAGAATGTCAATGTTTGTTGGGAATTATCTTACAAAACTAGGAAGTATTTTTGGTTTATATATTAAAAGTTATGGTTGTTTATTGATTTTAGTAAAAAAAAAAATTTTTCATCGCAACTTTTAGGAAAATGCCCCGCGAAATCAGGCATTTTAGCCGCAACAATCACAAAAAATGCCCACAAAATCCTGGAGGGACTGATGACTCCTAAAAATTACCAGCAAGCTGACAGTTTAACAGACTGTGGACTAAAATCTTCTTATAACATCACAAAAAATCATTATTTGTCTCTCTTGCAACAACAACTGGAAATGTTTCCATTCTTTTTAAACAAATAAATGGTGAATATATCTTCAAGAAAACAAAACAACCGGTGTGTCTCATTTTTTTGACAAATACTGTAAGCATTTCATGACTTGGGGCAGTAATTGTGCAGCATAAAGCCAGTATCTCACTGGGCTGTGACTGCTGGTGACTCAAAATTCCAAGAAATTCGCGAGAATTTGGGCAAATATTCAGTTGTAGCCTCTCTGATTGCTGATTGTTTGCAACCAAGCGACCAGCGAGCCACGCTGCCGCATTTTATGCAGCCAATTTTTTTAAATTACGGCCTATTTTTTTGTGCATGGCTTGCAAATTATTTCATTGCACATCTTCATTGCACCAGTCTTAATGGCTGCCCTCATTTTTATGATTTAATCTACTGGAGCAGACTTCAGAAATGAAGACTTGGACCAGTTTTTCAACAACTATTTTCTGTCATCAGAGTAGTTGTGAGACTCGTTCAGCTGGGACTGCAGCCTCAGGTGTTTTCTGTTAAAGGACAGCTCCTCTGGGACTATTTTGACAGAAAATTTGTTGCACAATTTTGTTCAGCGTGTTCAAATCTTAAGTGACAACCTCTGCAACTCACAGAAGGGAATTGAAAACCACACGAAATCCTTTTGAGACATTTTGGAGACTCCTCCCAAATGCTGTTCGCCAGCTAGTTGCCAAAAGTCTTAACGAAGAAAACCTTCCAATTAAATTTGAATACAACAACTCCGTGTGTGTCACCTCCTTGCGGCTCTCGTCCAGCTCCTTTCCGCTCTCCATGTTGACCATCGCGCTGTTGGAGTTGGGCAGGTTGTCCCCGGCTCCCGTTGCCGTGGCTCCCGCCACTGCAGCGACGCTGTTGGCCGCGGCCCCAGCTGTGCCGTCCTGAGCGCCGCCGCAGTTTTCACCGGGAACCACGGAGCTCCCTCGAGGTGGGAGTTTGCCATCTATCATCAGCTCCATGCCGCCCTTGCTGGGGGTCAGGTCCCCCTCGGTTTCCACGACGATGCCGTGGCGCTTGTCGGCACGGTAACGCTTGCCCATGTACTTGTAGAAGAGCAGACGGCGGTCAGCGATCCAAGCCAGGATGACACACACCGGGAAGAAGAGCAGCGTCACCAGGGCTTCCCACACCTGGAACACAACAACAAAACAGGACACAAACAAAATTATATTTACAAATGATAACAACTTAGTTACACAGCTTCTTTCATGAGACCCATTGATAATTTCTACGAAAAAGTAACTCAAACAGTTTTTTATAGTTTGGTAGGGAGGCAGACCTGAGTTAGACTGAAGGATCTGATCATTTGAATTGACGGAAATAAAACTTAGGACCAAGAACAGAGCCTTGAGGCACTCCGGGGAAGACTGTGGCTGTAGAGGAACATAAGTTAGTAATTCATCCATCCATCCATCCATCCATCCATCCATCCGTATCCACGGTCGGTTCGATTAGGGAACAGGTCCAGGAGGGAAAGCCAGACCTCCCTGTCTCCAGTGACACTCTGCAGCTCCTCCTGAGGGATTCTAGGATGGTCCCATGCCAGAGAAGATAGATAATCCCTATGGGAAGATCTGGGTCTGCCTCTAAAACCCTCGAAAGATGCCTAAACCACCTCAGCTGACTCCTTTCAAAGTGGAGGAGCAGCGGCACTACTCCGAGCTCCCCTCGGATGATGGAGCTCCTCACCTGATCTCTGAGGCTGAACCTGGCCGCCCTACGGAAGAAGCTCATTTCAGCCGCTTGGATCCAGGATCCCGTTCTTTCGGTTATCGTCCGATTCTCATGACCAAAGATAAGGGTTGGAATGCAGATGGAGCAGTAAATCGAGAGCTTTACCTTTTGACTCAGTTCCTTCTTCACCATGACAGGCCGGAGCAACAGCCTCATTACTGCAGGCCCTGAACCGTCGACCCGTTTCCCGCTCCATCCCACCATCACTTAAGAACAAGATTCCCAGATACCTGAACTCCTCCACTTGAGGCAAGGCCTCACCCTCGACCCGGAGGGAGCATTCCATCTTTTTCCGGTTGGAATGCTGGCCTCAGATCTAGAAGATCTGACTCTCTCAGCTGCTTCACACTCGAACCGCTCCTGTGTTTCCTGAAGGTCATGACTTGAACAAAGTCACATCATCATCAAAAAACAGAGACGACGTTCCCAAACCAGACTGCACCTCCTGTCCACGAACACCACAAACAGGGTCGGATCTACTGAACATGTTGGACTGAAACCAGGAGAGGTTGTGGTCTTCCTGCCTTTCACCCATGTTGCCTCACCTCCACAATGCCCGGAGATATGATGGCGAGGATGAGGTAAAGCCAGATGTAAGCGAAGATGCTCCAGAAGGCGGTGATGAAGAACACCCTGAGGTGTTTGATTTTACGCGACTGGCCGTCTGGGATCACCCACACGCAGATCCCCAGGATCACAAACATGTTGAAGGCGGCGCTGCCGACGATGGTCCCCGGACCCAGCTGACCGGCCTTAAATTCGTGACCGCACACCTGCAGGAAAGAGAAGAAGACACGGATTACAACAACATGAAGAAAAACTGTGAGAAGTGAAGATCACAGGAGTGGAGTCGTCACCTCTATAACAGACAGCAGGATCTCAGGAGCGCTGGAGCCCAGAGCCATGAGAGTCAGATTAGAAACCGTTTCGTTCCAGATCCGAACCGTCATCACTGATGTTTCCCCGTTGGGCATAGTGATGGTCACCTCCTTCTCCTGCAGCCCACAAACACACACAAATATTCTTCTTTGGTGATGTTTGTTCAGGCTTTCGCTCCAGCCTCCTTTAGTTGTTTGTTTTTAGCGGATTCAGCTTTTCCTTTGCAGGAAAAATTCTTCTTTAGCCCTGAAGTCTGTCAAGTGGTTAAAGTTAGATCAAACGTGTGACTTTCTCAGCACCAACAGTTCGTTTAGCATCCAAACACAAACAGATTTATCCCTCCGCTGCTGTATTTGTCACCATCAGCAGCTGATTCACTGCATCTCCACCATGCACGAATCCTTCCAATAGAGCCGACCTGTTTGGACCCGATCCAGGCTACTTTTGGCAACCTCAGCTCAGTTTTGGCACCGGTAAGAGTAAAGAGGGCCAGGCTTGGTCTAAAAGTCAGCGACCGGGTGGCAGTACCAGATAAGACAAATACTGAAAGGCCCAAAACTGGACTAAAGGTAGTCAGCCAGCTGTTTGTGTCAAATCCTGGTCCTGGAGGGCCACTATCCTGCATGTTTGATGTGTTTCTCTGCTTTGATACACTTTATTTAAATGACTGAGTGATTAACAGGGTTCTGCAGGACCTGCTGAAGATCAGGAAAATATCTGAAACATCTGGGCTGGTGGCCCTCCATGACCAGGATTGGACCACTGCCTTAAACCAACCCTGCCACGGGTCGCTGCTTGTTTTGAAGGTCATATTGGGCATAAAAACCCACAAAAACACAACCAGGAAATGCAGAACATAAATTTATAAACAAAAAACCTCAACATTTAGCTATAACTTGTAGCATAGCACCCAAACATGAGCTGAAGGGTTGCCATAAATGTGCAGTGATGGATTGTGGGAAACCAAACTGGACAGGTATTTACCCTGACCTTGAAGAGGATGGAGGAGGAGCCGGCCCTTTTTCTTTATTTTTTAACCAATTTTTCCATCGCTCACAGCTGCCAGGGCTGTTATCTCCTTCTCCCTCCCTTCACCTCCACCTTATCTGACAAAATTTCCATAATGAGCAATCCAAGTGCAATTGGCTCCATGTCCTCGTATCTATCGAGCCCAGGCAAGGAGATGAATAAAACGAGACGGCTGTTCTGAAAACGCAACCTGAGGCAGAAAGGCCCCGATAAATCTGATTTAAAAAAGATTTCATTCAGATAAAACATAACTAGCTGCCACAGTTATTTAAGGTTGTACAATTTAGACTCAAACTGCAGAATAAAACACTGACATTAATGTAGTTTTTACATTTTAAAACTTAAAGTTCAAAAAGTAAAATACATATTTTAAGAGATTATCTCTTGAATTATCTTCTCAGATGAGAGGTGGATCTAAAACAAGTCCAGTTCTCGTTGATTCGGCACGCTTGGATCATCGTGTCCTGGATGGAGAATCTATACCAGCAAAGGCTCCAATGATTCACATGGAAATCAGCCAAAACATCTGATGAGGCACGAGCTCATTACTGGTGTACCTCTGCGTTAAAGAGTCACAGTGTCGGAACCACCATCACACCGTTCCTACAGTTTAAATTCCTAAAAACAACATAATGGATCCGAGCCGCCATTGGGGTACGGTAGCAGATAGGGGGACAATGACGATGTTGGCTGGTTGTACATTTTATCTGACAGATAACGCAGACTGTCCACCAGAGGAGCGACACACACCTCTCTTTTTAAGGTGGGGAAACAGACGTTTGCAACAAGCTACAAGAGTTCTGGCTTCTCTCTGTTGGCTTCGTTTCGTCAGGATTTGGGGTTTTGTTTGGTTTGTTATTTGAGTTTCTTTTGGGTTTATTGTTTCTTTTATTTTATCATTTAGTTGTCTGGGTTTTGTTCAGTCTTTGTGTCTTTGTTTCTTGTCATTTTCCACTTGTCCTCAGTCATGTCGTGTTGGGTGGAGATGACAGAGACGAACCCAGTACGCAGACTCATAATAAAGAAAACTAATTTATTAAACAAATGATTAAAACGAAAAACAAAGGCTGACGTGGCAGCAAACAAATAAAAATATTAACTAAATCAAAAGTAGGGCAGGAAACAAATACTAGCAGAAACAGGAACGGGAACGGGCAGGACAAAAACAAACAACATCAATGAACCAGCGGAATATGGAAGGAAATGACCGGGTTTTAAGTACTGAGGATGACGAGTTAAGTGGGAACAGGCGAGTAGAGATAATGACGGGCAGGTGGAGATGGGCGTGGCAGGGAAACCGAGAGGGAGACTGAGGAGGAGTGAATGAAACATAAACACAAAAGACAGAAAACAAACAACCAGATAACAGAATAAAAAATGAAACAAAGAGCAAACCCAAAAACCCCACAAGTCACAATTATATTGACTCACTTGTCTTTAAAACCCGGTCATCTCCTCCACCTACTCGCTGGTTCGTTGTTTGTTGTGCCGTCCTAGTTGTCTTGCTCTTTGCTTCGTTCTTTGGATTTAGTTTGCTTTGTATTGCTACCTTGCCAGCGTTTTCTTTTTGTTTCTTTTATTTTAAATAAATTATTTTATCCTTGGACTGAAGATGAGTCTGCGCATCGGGTTCGCTGCAATCTCCACTCAACCCGACACGTTTTAGAGTCGATTTTAAGATTTTAGTGTTTGCTTTTAAATGTGTAAAAGGTCTGACTCCATCATGCTTAAAATCGTGGTGTTTTTGCTGAAAGTTATCTGAAGCTCATACACCTGCTTACTGACTCCATCCTACCTGTGACGTGATGACCTCTATGGACGCCATGAAACGATCTGCGATGATGGAAACTCCCAGGAACATGTACATGAGAGACACGAAGTAGACCACAGCTCGGGCTATCTGGTAACCGAGCTCGGGTCGTTCCGGCTCCCAGACGGGCAGCAGGATGCCCGGGCTGCACGTCGCCACCTCCTCGCACGTTGCATTACTGCTGGACAACGCGCTGCTCCCGTTGGACAAGGCCGGAGCGAAGGTTGAGGACAGTGCGGAAGGCAGGGCCGTCCTCAGGGAGGGGGCGACGCTGGGTCCGCTGCGCTGGGACTCCGGCTGGCAGGGGGGCAACGGAAGGAGGAGGAAGAGGAAGAAGAGGAAGGACGTGGGAGAGGCAAAGAGAGGCATGGTGGCGTTTGGTTCCCACGGCGATGAAGAGGATGATGGGGTTAGGCTGAGAGCAGGGCGACCAGCTCACCTGCAGGAAAAGACAAAACGAAATTCATGAAGAAGAAATTCAATCTTCAATCTTCAAAAACAGTTTATACAGTTAAAACCCAGTCAGTTTTACAGATACTGAGCTAAAATTTGGCATGGTAGTAGCTGAGAGTCATTCCCAACACTTCCTCTGAGCGTGACGTCAGGGTTTGACCAAAAACAGATAAAACTCTGTCAACATAAGATAAATGCTAGGCCTTAAATGTTTTAAAAGTTTTCATTTTTTCAAAGAATAAAAGCTAAAGAGTGATCTCTCTGACTGATTTTATCAAATTCACCAAAGTTTTAAAGTTGTCTTTTACAAAATGCATAGATATTGTATATTTCTAGCTTTTGTTTTTGGAGACTTTATATCTTTGTTGTATTTGTTTAAAGCGTTTTGTGTTGTTTCTGTTCAGTCTTGATGCGTACACAGATCAACCTTAACTGGAACATTTATTCTGCTTTTGTTGCAAACGTCACAAAGACAATAAAACGACTTCAGCTTTGGTTCGCAGGATTTGCATGCACAGTTTCGTGCACATTCCGGTTCATCCGTATGGCCTTTAGAAAGTAAAGTGGATCGTGTTGAATAAAAAGCAGATTATGACTGGACGACGCCGAGGCCGAATAAACAAACCATTCAGGACGTCAGCACAGGAGAAATGAAGCACAAACCAACTCAAATAAACTGTTGAGTTGAGCAATTTATATAAAACAAGAAATCTGTAGGTTTCTTCTCAAGAAGTCAGGAGGACTTTTACAAAATCAGAGTTTAATTTAAAGGCCGGAGCACTTTGTGTTTGTAGCAGGTTGTCTCTGTGAGCGTAAACTGGACGGATGGGACGAGAGAATACGTTTCTGTTGAAAGAAGAAGAATTTTCAATATTTCGATGATTCAGATGCTTTTCAAAGCGTCTTGTAAAAACCACCTGTTCCGCCGAAGCCAAAGCTTTCTGATAATCAAGGTCAAACTTTTCAAATATTGGATTTCTCTGTTGATGAACTCAACAACTCGACAAACATCACGCCTGAAGGGTTCAGGGTGTTTCCGACATGTTTGTCTTCTTCGCTGAGGAAACACAAAGGCTGCAACAGAACACCAGAGGAAGGACACAATGACATGAAAAATGTCCAGAAAAATGTCCATTAACGTCCCTCTGAGCTCCTGACGTCCGTTAGACCCGTCGCAGCTGAAACAGCTGAAACGGCTGAAAACTAAAAAGCTTAAAGATACATTTATTCTGTGTCTTTGTGTTAATTTAACAGAAACAGGAGCAGAAAGAAGCAGTTAGTTGGACCGAAGCCTCGGCTGTTACTGTGAGGCTTTTTCTTTTAGGGATTCAGTTCATTTATCTTCTTTAAATACAGATTCTGTTTTTTTGTATTTGTGTCACAGTTTCCCCAATCTAAAGCCTGTTTCTCTTTGGGTTTTAACTAGACAGAAGCAAAATTACGAAAAAATAAATAAAAAGGAGCATTTATTCCTTTTGAAATAAATAATCACAGTGAATTACGCACCTAACTGCATATAAATTGTGATATTCACGCAGCATTCCTGCGACCAAAGTGTAAATTTATGTTGCAATTCAGACACAAAATGTCCTGATTTTGACTCAATTTGATCACATTTTTTATTTTTTTTTGTGAGTCACAGGTTGGTTTCACAGGCTGTCAAACACTCCCACATTTCTTGCTAAACTAAATTAAAAACAGTTTTGGATCACCTCAGTTACCCGGGGGATCAAAATAAAACATTTGGACCAAATCGAGGTCCGATTTCAGTCAATATTTACAGAATAAAGATAGAAATTATTCTTGGTTTTTATGTCAAATTGTTCATATATAAAGATGAATTACCTTAAGACATGATATCTAAAATTTAGAACAAAATAAAATAATATATTCCACCTGATTCTGTTGTTCTGACGCCTTCAAAAGTTCGATTGGTCCCATTCGGGTTTTCTTTAATTGCTCTTTCTGCATCAAAATGAACAAATATTGAATCATTCTTAACCTAAGGTGCCTAAAAAGTTTGTCATAAATAGTCATGGCTTGGCAGGCCGATAAAACACATAAAATATCTTGAGCAGCTGTGGACACGAGCGATGTGTCCTGCGACACTCGAGCCAGGAAGTGGAGAATCCTCAGAAAAGATTCGAGACATTTTGGAAACTCCCTCATGAATATGTTCAGTAGGATCCAGCCCTAATGCTGCCACAAAAACAAACAAACAAACAAACAACAACAACTGCAGGCAGGAAAGGTGAGTGAATAAAGAAGAGAAGAGAATCTGGGAAGATGTGAACAGAATGAAGCAGATCATTCAGAGGAGTTAAAATCGCCTCTTTTAGATAAATTTATTAAAATATTATTATGTTAGTAAACAAAGGTGGAGACAAAGGAAGATTAGAAGCAACTGCAGTTAGGAAGACAACAGGAGAGGGTGGAAGGAGAAATAAAAACAGAGAGAGGAGAGAAGAGCGTGTCCTGAGAAGAGCAATGGGAAATAAAGTGAAGGAGCGTCGAGGAGGAGGAGGAGGAGGAGGAGGGGAGGCCAAGAGGAGAGCCTGTCTGAGGTCATCAATCAGAGTACAGCCGCAGTGGGTCGTCATGGAGACGGGGGAGGAGGGGGGATCGATGGGGAGGTGGAGGCTGACATACGGGGGGAGGAATTCATCACCTGGAGCAGGTTGAATTCCCTGGAGAGTGACCACACACACACACACACACACGGTATGTCTCTCTATCTTTGCAGGGACTTTTTATTGACTTCCATTCATTTCTACACCCTAACTACAGCCTAACCCTGACCCTTACCCTAACCCTAACCATTACCAGTACATAGCTAACCCTAAACCAAACCTAAACTCAATTCACACCTTAGTCCTAAATCTAACCCCTAACCCAAAAACATAATTTCTCCTCGTGGGGACCAGGCTTTGGTCCTCACAAGGTGGTATATGTTAGGAAAATTGTCCCCACAATGTATCAAATACATGGCCACTCACACACACACACACACACACATTTCGCCTGTTTTCCAATCCAGCTGCTAAGCAGGAAGTCATAAAACTAAACATTCCTGAATCTTTACATCCTTACATCATCAGCAAAAAACACAACCAAAATCATAAATATTAATATTTTTAACTCAAATCTTTACAGGGTTCTTACGTCTTAAAACAAAGTCAAATTCCTCTTCCTCATCTCATGACATCACGCGTTAATTTGCTTTAAAGTACAAAAAAGATGGGAAAAGGTAATTGGTATTTCTATATGAATGATTTGACATCATCCATAACCAGGGTTAATTTATGTACGTTTTCAATAAATATTATTCAGAACTGGACCTTAGCTAGGTCCAGTTTTTTAATTTTGGCCTCCTTGTGTAACTGAGTTTGACGCCCCTGTTTTAGGTACCGTATTTTTTAATAAACTCTGATTCAATGAGACGTCAAGTTACACCAATTAGAAGTCAGTAAATCATGTAAGAGAGTTCCTGGTTTTAGGATATAACTTTGTTTTGAAAAGTTAGTTTTTAGATGTTGTCCGCAGGAGCAGGTGGGATGACGCCCTTCTGAAAAAAATTTAATAAATAATTACTTAACCAAAAAAAAAAAAAAAGAAAACAGCTTGACTTTTATTCTTTAGCTGAAGACGTTTCTCAATTCAAAACTGGAGAGTGTGGACTTCAAGCTTTTAAATGTTCGGTTGTTTCATTTAGATTCACATGCAGATTACACTCCCTCTCCTCGCAGTGGAGAGTCATTAGGGTCTTTGTTTGCCTGACTCAGAAAGAAGATGCTTTGTTCGCTGATTAGAGTGAAACTGACTGATAAATGCTCCATTGTTGTTCCCGGAAAGCTGGAATCTGAGACCTGGTTTCTCTCGTTTGACACAAATGTCTTCCTTTACCACGCTCTCAAACCATCGGTCTTCTCTGTCCAAGATAGGAGAGAAAGTAAAACGCCTTCAGCTGAATCACTCAGCTTGTTGTGTTTTGTTTTCTCTGTGCTTTTCAACCTTTTTGACTCTTTTAAATTTAATTTAAAATGTATTTTTGTGATACATTATCAGTTTTTTTTAACTTATTTGCAGTTCTGGGACGGGAAAGGTCGTCAGACGAACTCCAAAGAGAAAACTAAGTCCGCTTGTGGACACATTCTGCTGGTTTTAGCTCTATATCTAACCCTAAACCTCACGTGATCTTATCGAACGCAGGAATGGAGAGTTTCTGTCAAAAAAAAAATCCATCTGTGAGACTAAATTTAGAAGATAAATGATGAATCAAGCAGGTTGGAGCAGACAGACCGGACATGAACAGGACGGAGGACATTTCCTCCAACATGGCAGACAGTTAGTTTTTGGTTTCTGTTTCTATATCTCATCTTAGATCGCTCTCATCTGGATCTGAAATAATTATGAGGCTTCTGAATGTAATCAGGAGGTTGAAAGCAAAAGGAGTGAATACTTATGCAAGCTGTGGCTGCAGGACAACTCGTGGTGTGTGATATCGTTTAATATTTTCCTCTCTTCTCAGTTTCTCTTTGCCGTCATCATCATCTGAACCAGGCGTGGGCATCAACCCACTGAAGATCTCTGATTTCTGAATCAGTTTCTTTTTCCTTTTTGTTATTTAAAAGCTGCTCGGCGAGCGTCCACCCAGTAAATTAACAGAAATCAGATTATTTGGTTGATTATTTTCAGATTTGAACAATTAGCAGGCTCTGCATGCCACTCGGGTTTCACAAAAACAAAACTCTACCTTCGTTTTTTAAGGATTATGCTTAGATTTTAAGGCTTGCTGAGCCCTTTTTGAAATTCTGAGAAACCCTGGAGGAGGCGAGAAACACTGAAGAAACTATTTAAAAACTTGTTATTTTGTGCACGTAAAAAGTCCACAAAGTTACAGAGGTTTTATTTCACTCCAAGGGGAGTTAGGTAAGCCTCAAAGCCTAAAAAAGTAATTACATTTTCAAAAGATCAGAACAAAAAGTCATCCCACCACCGTATCCAGGAACATTTTGATTCATGATTTGAACATTCAGACATGGACAAGTTTGTTTGTAACCTTTCATTAAAGAATTTAAAAACCCACAGAGGTCCCTGAAAGAATAAAATACTGAGACTCAGATGATGAAAATCAGTCCCTGCTTCTGAATTCTGGTTCAAAGTTGTTTTTAGAAAACAAACTAATGAATCTGGCTTCGACACAAAGGATGGTTGTCCTCGAAAAGACTGACCCTAATGTGTCCACAGGGACATGTTAGACTCAGCTGTGTCTTCAGTCCTGGAATCAGTCAGGCTGCCTGTTTAAAGGTGGACAGGTAGTCACAGGGCTGTTTGGTATCATGGTGTGTAACACACTGAACATGGAGGACAGGAAGCTGAGGACAGAGTTGTCTCAGGAGCTCAGAAAGACAATGATTGAAGGTGAAGACTATAAGACCGTCTCCAAGCAGCTGGATGTCCCTGAGACTACAGAAGGTTCAGGTCCACAGGACTGGAGACAACCTGCCTGGACGTGTCCACAAGAGGACAACTGGTGACAAACTGAAGAGACAGATAATAAAAAATGCATCTTGAGAATCCACAGAGCTTCAGGGAGGACGTCCTGAAGACAGATGAGACAAAACTGGAGCTTTTTGTCAACAACTCCCATCAGACCCAAACCAGAACCAAAGACCAGAACCCTGAACCTACAGGGGGACACGGAGGAGGCTCGGTTCTGTTCTGGTCCTGAATCTGTTCAGGGTCCAATGAAACCTCAAGACCATCAAGGCTTCCTGGAGCCAGATGTGCTGCTCAGAGTCAGAAAGCTCGGTCTCAGTCTCAGCTCATGGGTCCAACAGGATCAGGACCCACAACACCAAGAACGGGTCAGAACCAAACATTGGACCGTTCTGAAGAGGCCTTCTGAGCCCTGATCTAAATCCTGCTGAACATCTGTGGAAGGAGCTGAAACATCTGGAGGAGGAAGCCTTCAGACCTGAGACAGCTGGAGCAGCTCAGGAGGAGTGGACCAGGACACCTGTGGACACCTGTGGACAGGTGCTGAAGTCTCAGAGGTTGAGCAACAGAACCAGATCAGCTTCATTTAAATGATTCTGTTGAACCAAAATTTAAAGCATATTTTATTTTTGTCAGTTTCAATTTATTTCAGTGACCTTTGTGGGTTTTTCTTTCTTTAATGAAAGGTTACAAACAAATTTATGCTCGCTTTTTAAAGCCCGAGCTTCTGTCGGTAAAAGCCGGTCAGGAGAGCAGAAAAAACAAGCTAGCCGAAGCTCTGCAGGCCTGCAGGGTTAAAAGTTGAAAGCTGCGTGGCATTTAGCAGAGTGCCGTGACTCAGACAGCTGCCACTCTGAGCCACTTAAATAAGAGCGAGCGCCTGAGAGGCTTCAGGTCTTTGAAAGGCGGGAGGCATCACGAGAGGTTTTTCTGCCTTTACGGCTTTTCTATTCCTGTCCCCTCGCTCCTTTTCTGCCCTTCAGATGCCTCTTTCCTCTCAGAGCTCATTGTGAGGCACACAGCTCTGCAAACTGGCCGCAATTTGTCCTCCAGATGGTTCACGGTCAATTTAGTGCCATCAGAAAAAGTCATCATTTAAACTTTAGGGGATAAAATACTTTTTTCTGCCAGGTGTGAGAGCCTAAAGAAGAGACAGCAGAAGAATGACCTTTGTCTCTGTCTGCTCCTTCTATCTGTTGAGAAGGACGATTTCTTGGATCTCACAGCTTCTGACAAACATCAGATGATCTACATCAACGATGTGTGAGCTTTTAAGGTCCTAATCTTCAGCTCAGGAGCAGGAGATCATGGTTTTAACTTTGCAATCTTTGTTTTTTAAAGGTTTGCAGCACAAAAATGCAGCTCCTTCTCAAAGACCAGTGGCTGATATGGAGATTTTGACAAATTGTTATTACAGTGTTAAAATGATTTTGTGAGAAAGAAAAACTATTGGATTCTAAAATGCAGAATAAAACTATAATTTTATGTATTTTACGACCTTTCCAAAGCAGATAAATTTACTTGATGGATTGTAGGTGATCAGTTACAAGAGTTACAGCCAATAAACAGCTCAAGGTGGCTGTTTACTTTGGCTGTTTTGGACAAATTTTGAAAATATTGTTATGAATAAAAAAGGCGTGAAGGCGCGGGTTTCCTCCAGTTTTACCCCACAGATCATAAACATTCATGTTAGGTTAATTGGCGACTCTAAATCGTCCCTAAGGTGTGCGTGAGAGGGCGAATGGTTGTTTGTCTCGTTTGTCTCCATGTGTCCCTGTGATGGACTGGAGACACGTCCAGAATGTCCCCCCGTCTCTCACACTGACCGCTGGAGACAGACATGAGCTCCCCGAGACCCAGAAAGGAGAAGCAGGTGAAGAAAATGAAAAATGTTGCGGTCAGAGTACGTGTGGTGAAACAGTCTCAGCCAGAATGTCTGTAAAATTCACTGATTTACAGCCATCGTCGTTGGCTAATGTCGATTAGCTGTGGCGGCCATCTTAAATTGGATTGGCTCCAGAGGTTAATCAGCTGTCGACGTCCATCCAGTGACTAATTCTTGAAAGTTTCAATAAAACCTGCTCAGTATTTCATGAGATATTTGGGAGTGAATGTTAATTTAGTTTTACTTCAAAACTGAAGGCATCATTTAGTTTGGTTTCCTTTGCTCCAATGTTAGTAATGTTATTTATGTTTTTAGACATAATTCTCATATAAATGGGATATTAGTGTCACGGTGGGTGGAGAAGGAGGCGAACCCAGAGCGCAGACTCATTTGTAAAACGGGAAAGAAACTAATTTATTTACAAAAACACAAAACAAAACGCTGACGAGGCAGCAAGAAGAAAAATAAATCCAAAAACTGACCGGACACGGGCAGGAGACGAGCAGAACCAGACATCAGGGGGAAAAAGACAAACGAACCAGCGAGATGACCGGGTTTTAAAGACAGGAGGGCGATCAGGTGAGTGATAACAAGGAGCAGGTGGAGACGGGCGCGGCAGCAAAACGAGAGACTGACTGAGGAGAAGTGAATACTGACAGGAAACAAAGACACAACAAGAACTGGACTGAGAACAGACTAACAACGATAACTGAATAAAATAAACAATAAACTGAAACATGAAGACATTAAAAGCAATAAACTGAATACTAAACCTCAAATCCTGATAATTAGATAGATTTAACCAATTTGTTTGTCTTTTTTAAGTATGAGAAGTGAAGTGAGATTTATTTATATCGCACTTTTCAGCAACAAGGCGATCCAAAGCGCTTTACAACGGAAACAAAAACAGAATCCAATACAGAATGAAACACAAAGGAAAAACACAACAATCATGTATAATCTAAATGAAATCATGAAACCAGACATATCTAAGCATGAGCTGAGACAGTCAGAGTAGTAGCTAAAATAATCTAAATAAAATCATGAAAACTAAACAACAATTACAAATCTAACAATCTAACAATATCTAAAATACGAGCTAAGATAAACTAAACTAAACTAAATGTACAGGAAGCTAAAACATGAGAATGCTAAATTAACTGTACCGAATTTCTAAATAGTACCAGAGGCCAACGTAATAATTACTAACTAGAAAGAAAGAAGCTAAATATTTCAGGACTTTAAAACAACTTCAGTTTTTGATGGTTTAGGAGACATCCAGCATGGGTGGGAAAATGATTTTTATTTATTTTCCCTGAGAGAAGCATGTAAAAGTGAATGAAGAATGAAGCTGGTTAGTGTTCAGGAACCTCCTTTCTCCCGTTTTATATTTTATTAACTGGTTTTTCAGCCACGATTCAGTGAAGATGGTGGTAAAAAGATGACTCAAACTGGATGGAAACCCTGAAAACCTTCCTCCCTCATTAATTTTAACTCACAGCGTGTTCCTGGGTTGTCTCTTGTGTTTTGGGTCTGGTTCTGGATTTCCTGCAGGACGTGCCGCAGGTTTGATCTCCAGCCTTTTTGTGACAGGAACCCAGAGGTTTGACGTTTTAAAGGTATGTTTTGTTTATTTGTTGTTTTTTTTTTGTGGCACTGTGGAACAGAAAACATGTTTGTTTTATCAAATTCTTCTGACTCGTTTTGCTTCAAATCTTGAATTTTTGCTTTTATAGTTATGTTTATTTTTCCGGATTTGTTTCGGCGCATACATTTTTACTTCTGTTTTGTTAGTCTTGCCTATTTTTAAGTCTGCTTTGGTTTGTTAAACCTCAGGTTACATTTGAGTTATAAAAACGAAGCTGAGGAATAAATGTTATTTCTTAAAAACATGCATTTTATGGGCCTTATGTGATCATTTACAATGATTACCTCCGGTTAAAATGGTGAAAACTAAATGTTTTTGGTCACAATAGCAGAGCAGCGCCACAAACATACACGGCTTTCAGAAAATTAAAACCAGTTTTAGTTCAACATTTAAATATTTTCCCACCGGGGATGAAAAATGTCAATCATTTAGCACAAAGACCGTTCGTTAATAAATATTAAATGTTCTGGTTTTCCTCAGATATCTAATCTTCTCTTAATTCAAACTGTAGGAATGAAATCAGGCAGAACCTGGAGGGTCTTGGTGAACGAGTGAGAGGTTCAGGTTGCTCTGAGCGTGAACAACAGCGGCGCCCTGTTAGAGCACGGCGGAGTGGATCCATGATGAGGGACCACCTTAGCAGCAAGAAGAAGAAGGAGAAGGTGGGGTTCAGCCTCGCCTCATGCCTCGGCTGTGACGGTGATCATCACCAGGTCGTAGAAACAACCGAGCACAAACGCGATGCTTGCGTGGCGTGATTTTTAAGGCGTAGCTGCGTACAGACGTGTCAGCGTGGGCGGACAGAGGAGGAGGAAACAGAAAATGACGAGTACTGGGAGCCAAGCAGCGTCGTGGTTGTCTGTAATTCAGCCCAATCTGACGGGCCGAGAAGGTCCTACAGACTGAAAACATGAGAATCTGCTGAACCTTCAGAATAAATCTGGACATCTTTGGACTGAGGAGGAATATCAAACCATCCGGTGATGCTCCGTGATTACTCTTCTTTTATTGCTTTCATTATTTTTACAAAGTAAAGATTCGACCTTCCAGTATGAAATTAGATGTGTATCCATTTCCCTCCCACCTCCAATGCCCTGCGCCCGAGTTAAAGGTAACCTGATGAGTGATTGCTCTTCATCCTCGGTAAGCTGTAAATCCTGACGACGCTAATTTCTGAGAGGGAACGGTTATAAAGTGCCCCAATAATCGAGACAGCGACTCATTAAACAGCTGAACTTTTAAAGTTTAATAGGTTTAAAAATCAAAGGTTCGGTGAGATTTGATTTCTCCTCCACAGGTTGATGGATGATTCTTTTTTCAACTCTTTCCTCTGTTTTTTACAGTCCAAAGAGATGACGTCTTTATTGGATGGCTCTTCAGTTCCTGGTTTGGATACAGGGCCAGGATTCGCTGCCAGTTCAGGCAGCAGGACATCTGTGACTCAGCGGGACAGCAGGAAAAACACAAACATGTGCTGGTGTCTTTATCAGGATCTCTCATCTGAGGACAAAATGGACATATTCGGTCCAAAAACCGACCAACGTCAGGACTGCTGCCCTGAAAACAAAAACTGTGCTAATTTGACGTCTTAATGCAATATGAATTTGTAAGATTGAGCGCTAAAACAACCGTAACAAGGAGGGTTGCCAACAGCACAGCAGAGAGGGATGGAGACAAGCTGCAATTATTCAAGCTAATTCTGTCTTTTTCTCAGGACGTTCTGATGTCATTAGCCTGCGTTCATATTCAGAATGAAAAATCTTTGAAGAGAGAGTGATTTTTTATTTTTTAATTTGTAAGCTTAGACAACAAAAGCTGTTTTCCTGCCTCCACCTGCCGCCCTTTGCTTATTTTGCAAAAGAGAAGCTCAAATTAAGCTCAGGTGTTTTTTTTCCTCCCAGCCTTTTTTCTGTCCTAAAGTCATCGCCTCTCGGGAGGATTTCAGCCGGGCTCAGGACAAACAACACTTTGGCGACAACAAGTTGCTGCTTAGCAACTTTCAGCAGAGATGCACAGGAACTAATCCGTGCACACACGTGCAAAACCAAACCCTGCAAGTTCTGTTTGCACAAACCGTCTGTAAATTATTAACGGCTTTTTTAAAAGAGAAAATAAAACAGTTTAGGGTGTTTTCTAACATGCTGCACTTACGCAACCTCCTGCATGAACTTTTATCTGGTTAATTTCTTTCAGCAACACATTTTTTTACAGAACCTCCACTGAGATCATCAGTGAAATCAGAAGCAGTTAGAAACTGAGGAAGTCCTGCATTAAAGGCAGCCGCTAAACAAGGAGGATTAAACAACTCCTGAACACGGAGGAGTGTTTCCAGCGCCAGTGAATTATTTATAAAAGTAAAAAGAGAACAGGCAGTGAGTGCATAAAAGGGTGGAGCTGTAAACCTCTTTCTCTCATTTATTTTTCTTTTAGCTTTACTTTTATAACCAATTTTGCTTGAAGCTTTCACTGTTTTCACCAAAAGGTAAATGTTTTTAACCAGGACTGGAGGTAAATCAGAAATAACTACCAACCATAAACTAATACCTGACTATTAAATGCAATAAAACAGGTCGTGGTTTTCAGTGGATTCAGCCAGGTGCTTTGTTTACATTGAGCGTGGACCTGCATTTCAGAATTTTATACCATGACATCCGCTGGAACAAACTCTTAAACTGCACCATTTGTTCAGGATAACCTTTTTTATGTTTTAGTTCATGATTTGCAGTTATACTATAACTGAAGGAACAAAACACCAGCGTTGACGTCCATCTTTAGAAAAGTCTTCCTCATCTTTCTGGTAGGGCAGGGGTCTCCAATCCTGGTCCTCAGGGCCACCATCCTGCAGGTTTTACTTGTTCCTCTGCTCTAACACCTGATCTGAATCAATGGGTGATTAACAGGCTTCTGCAGAACATGAAGAGGTGATTTAACCTCTGAATCAGGGGTGTTGGAGCAGAGAAACAAGGAAAACCTGCAGGATGGTGGCCCTGAGGACCAGGGTTGGAGACCCCTGTGGTAGATCCTCATCAGGAGACTCTTACAAACTACTTACACAGGAAAACTAACACGCCACTGGGTTTAAATATGGCGTCCTCTTTCAGAATCGAACGTATTCAGGCAGTGAAGTGATTCATCTTTATGTCTAAACTCTGAATCTCAGCCACCCCCCTGCTGTTCTGAGGGGGTCAAACCAGCAGAGAGACATTAGTTTTGATAGGACCTTCTGTTTCGCTGCATTTATTATTAATTATGTGGAGCTCCAGAGAAAAGAGCAGAAAAACACCAGCAGCTCTAATCATCACTACAGATTAAACCGTTTTGGTGATCTCTGTGTATTCAAGGCGAACCTCTTGGTAAATCATGAATCATTTTCAGATTTTTAATCCTCTGCTGTTTGCTCAACAACTCACTTTCTGCCATCGGTACCCCACTCCTCCCAGTTAAAACCAGCTGCTGTTTGCTCTGCCTGCTTCAGAATAAAACGGTTTCCGTTTCCTGCTGGGATTTTTCTACCCAGCTTTGGGGGAAAAAAACTCTTTTATTAGAAAATCTAACTGGGTCTAAATGTGCTCATCAGTCTGTACTTTACAAATATTATTAACAAAAAGGTTAAAACTCTCTTTTAACCCAGAGTCCGTCGAGCCTTAACGAGGACCGTCGTGTAATTTGGTGGGCAGATTTGAGCTCCTTTGAGGCTTTCTTTAAGAGTAAATGGAGTATATCTCCACCTCTCCAGACTCTCCTCCACCTGCTCCCTACTCTCACTGTGGATGTCGTCCACAAACACCATATCGTCTTCAGGATCTTCTGCCTCATTGGACCAGGATTTGAAACTTTTCTCTGGATTAAAAACTGCTTTAAAACTCAACAGAAGCAACTAGAGAGTCTGATGAAGGATTATTTCAGTTTTATGGTGAAAGAAATGTCACGACTAAGACAAGTTTGACTCATCTCACACAAAACCTTCAACAGTAGTGCTGTTTATGTCAAGCATTTGTATCTTTTACGAGTTTTAAGTTGCAACATTTCAATTTAAGCACCTGATTCAGAGGTTAAATCACCTCCTCATGTTCTGCAGAAGCCTGTTAATCACCCATTGATTCAAACCAGGTGTGTTGGAGCAGAGGAACAAGTAAAACCTGCAGGATGGTGGCCCTCCAGGACCAGGATTGGACGCCCCTGATTTACAGTCATGTTTAAGTGTTTGACTTTCATTATTATCACAGGTGCATTCAAGCTTTTCAGCAACTATTCGGCCGGTTTAAAGGGAACAAACAGCCTCTGGGTGGTTTGGTTTGGTTGTGTTCACCACACGGAACATGGAGCACAGAGTAAAGCTGACTGAGGAGCTCAGGAAGAGGATTATAGACCTCCGTGTTAAAGGTAAATCCTACAAGATCGTCTCCAAGCAGCTTCATGTTCTTCTAACCACAGAGTATGAGGTTCGTAGGACTGTAGCCAACCTCTCAGGATGTGGACGCAAGAGGAAATGGGACCCCAGGTTGATCAGAATGACAGATAAACCATCCAAAATTATTCAGACCAAACTCCAAGGTCCAGGCATGTCACCCTCTGATCGGACCATCTATCATATTTTGATTCCTAACGACGGACGAAGACCCAGGAGGATCAACTAGTGACAAAAAACACAATCAGAAGGTCGACAAGAACCAGTGTTTCTGGGACTGATGAGATATCTGTTGATATGGCTTCAATAAGCTCCCCCTGACCTCGTGTTCAAAGCTCCTCTGCAAAAGTTACAGCAGATCCTTGGAGTGAAATCCCCAGCAGAGCGGTGGAAAATGCAATTCAGCATTTCTAACCGCTCATCGGAGCTCCTGCTGTCTGCTGATTTATTGAATTCATAAAAGGAAATACCCACCCAGCTCTTTAACGTGTCCTCTGGGAATTGATCACACACTGTTTTTATTGTTTTTGCAGATAAATGAGGTTTTATTATCATAGAGACAAAATGCTCTTTGTCTAATTGAAAAATATGATAAAGAGGAAGTCATTGATGAAGCGCCACACTTGTTACATAACTTCATGCCGCAGCCATCAGCAGCTACAACACGAGCCTTCATTAATAAAACAGATCGTGGAGGAGCTGCTTTCACTGTAACAATATGTTACTCCGGATAAAAGCTCCGGCTGAATGGCTGTAATGTAAAAGAGAAATAGGTGAATACAGTGAGGCTAAATACGGCATGACAGGAAAATGAGAGGGAGGAAACGGTGAAAAGAGAACCGGAGTCGCGTCTTTACAGGGAGATGACTTTCAGCGAGGGGATGTATAAATAAAATGGAGCTGAGAGGTCTGAGTTGTTGTTTTATTTCTACTGAAGGTGGATTTAATCCTCAGGCTGAAAAGCTTCTCAGTCAGAGAATTACAGCCCAGAGTCTTCAGCTGAATAAATCCGGTTTTAGCTTTGAATTTCTGTATGAATCTGCAGGAACAAACTGTGCATTTAGATCACTCTCAGGGGCCGATCAGACCTGTCGTTTAAAGCAGGTTTTAGATTTTTAAACGCGCTTTTAAAACGTTTCCCTCAGCTCCCTTTATCCACAGATTTGGTAGTCTGAACATCTCTGTGTGTCTGCATTTAAACAATGCTTTTAATAAGTTAATGTGTTCCTAAATGAATTGTTATTCAAGACGGATTTCAAACAGTTTGGTTTTCATTTTCATGTAGATTATTATTGTTTCAATTACTAAACTGAAAAAGAAAAAAGGGGCAGATATTATAAGATTCTTTTCTTCTTTCTGCTGCAGTATGAGATACTTAACCTGTTTTATTCCACAGGTTTATGGTGTTTATTTATTGTTTTATTATCGTGTTTATGCTTCTTCTTTTTTATTTTTTACTTAATTTTTTAAGCTGATCCAGGTTTTGTAGCCTTTTGGACTGTTGCCTTTAATGTATTAGTATTTTGCTCAGCAGGATGTTGAGAGTTTAGTGTTTGATATTTTCTTTTCTCGGCCAAAAGATTCATTAACCTGAAGTTTGAATATTTCTAAAGAGGGTTAGGTATAAATGTATTTTAAGTTTTTGTTTTGTCGTGTCGTGGAGGCAACAGGTCCAGGAGAGAAACCCAGACCTCCGCTCCTCCTGGAGGCCTCCAGGGTGTCTCCAGACCTGAGAGGATCCAGAATCCCTCCAGAGGGTTCTGGGTCTGCCCCGAGGTCTCCTCCCAGGACGTGCCTCCGCGACATGACCACACACAAGAGGTGGAAGATGGATGGATGTTTTGTTTTGCAGAAAATAATTTTTGCCTACATGAAGACTTGCAAATAAAAATTACAATTCAAACTCTCGGCACAAAGTGGAGCTGGTTCTCGGTGCGGGTTGGACTCCACCACAGCTGTCCCTTGTTTCTGATCCTGTTTGTGGTGCTCGGGGACAGGATCTCGAGGCACAGTCGTGGAGAGGAGGGTGTCTGGTTTGGGAACCTCAGAGTCTCGTCTCTGCTTCCTGCAGATGATGTGGTTCTGTTGGCGTCTTCAGGCCTTGACCTTCAGCACATATCTTCATCTCCATGACCTCCTCTGAGTCCGAGGCCGTGGTTCTCAACAGGAAACAGGTGGAACGCTCCCTCCGGGTCAGGAACGAGTCTCTGCCTCACCTGGAGGAGTCCAAGTATCTGGGAGTCTTGGTCCTGAGTGATGGACGGACGCATCGGAGCCTCGTCTGCAGTAATGAGGGTGTTGCTTCGATCGGTCGTGGTGAAGAAAGAGTCCAGTTGAAAGACAAAACTCTGGATTTCCTGCTCCGTCTACGGTCCAACCCTCAGCTGTGGTCAGGAGGTTTGGATCAGGACTGAAAGAACCAGATTCTGGATCCAAGCAGCTGAAATGAGCTCAGCCTCAGAGAGAAGGTGAGGAGCTCGGAGTCGAGCCGCTGCTCCTCCTCATCGACAGGAGTCAGCTGAGGTGGTTCATCTGATTAGGACGCCTCCTGGACGCCTCCCTTTGGAGGTTTTTCGGGCACGTCTCACTGGTAGGAGACCTCGGGGCAGATCCAGAACTCACAGAGGGAATATGGATCCTCTCAGGTCTGGGAACACCTCGGGATCCTCCAGGAGGAGCTGGAGAGATGGAGGTCTGGGTTTCCCTCCTGCTGCCTCCACGACCCGACCACGGATAAGAGGGAGAAGATGGACGGATGGAAAATTTACAACTGCAGAATTAAAAGTGCTGTTTCAGTTCAGAAAACTTTCCCTGAGATGAGACTTAGGTGGGTGGTTCCAGTGCAGCTAATAAAAACAAATCAAGCTCTTATGAAGCAGAAATGTGAGTTAATTTAAATTTGCTCATCGCCTCTGAAGGACCATCATCGGGTTTCATGAGCCGTTTCTCAGCAGCAGGAAGGGATGATGGAGTCTGCGACCTGCTGGGGAGGAGGAGGTGTGCGGCTCGTCGCCTGCAGCTCTCCGCAGACGTTTCATTTCACCCCAACTTCAGAAACGATTTGAATAACAAGCAGCAGTGAAAGTCAGCCACAGTTTGCCTGATTCACACTGAAACCACCTCCCTGACGGAGGGAGGAGAGAACCTGCCGACTGGCAGCATCGTTTGGATTTAAATACAGCACACGTGTCAAACTCAAGGCCCGCGGGCCAGATCCGGCCCTCTGTAACATTTCATTCGGCCCTCTAGTCTGGGACAGATCGAGTCTTTAATTCTTATTTTGCTATAAAAAAAAAACTGAGCCTAATTAGTGAAGTTTTCTCTGACAGTGACTTAGAAGCCAACAATATATAGTTTTAATTTCTGTATGATCAGGTTTTGTCTGTTTTAATGTTAAAAACTTCATTTAAAAGCTGTGTGAGGCGTAAGAAATGACAGCTAATGATGAGCTTTTTGAAGTTTGATCTATTTGTCTGTGTTCATTAAAGTCTGTTTGCTCTAAATTCTGTATAATCTGTAACTGGGAGAAGGACATTGATATTTCTATATGAATGATTTGACATAATACATCTAAAACCAATTAATTTATGTGATTTTTAATAAATATTGATTGTGATTGGCCCTTGGCCAGGACCAAATTTTTAATTTTGGCCAAGGCAGAAAAAGGCGACAATGTTTCCGCTCATGTCTGTGTCTGTCTGTTAGCAAAATATCTCACGAACCATTGGGCAAATTTTAATGAAACTCTGAGTAATCACTGGAAAAACATCTACAACCAGTTAATTTGCGATCTTGGATGAGATTGTTATAAATATAAAAGATAAGATTTGAGTAAATCTGCTGTAACTTTGTTCCTCCTCTTCATCAGATGATCCGTACACTCTGGTAGGAAGGGGGCGTGTGATTTTAAACACTTTCAAGCGATTTTTCGTCCTTTTTTTGACTCATTCATCTTAATTCTGACTCTGCTGTGTAACCAGCATCTACTTTAACCCAAACTCAGTCAGAAACAACCTTTTTTATCATTTTCCAGTTAATTAACGAGGAAAACCTTGGTTTATATTGATGCATTTAAAGTTGTTTTGAAAGAAAAACAGACTTTGATGTTAAATAAAATGTGAAGACAAAAAGCTTGGAAAGGATTTCTGAAAATAATTAAAGTTGCTGATTGATCCTGAGGTGAATTTAATAATTCAGTCGGAGCGGATGACTGATGGAGTCCCGTCCAGCAGAGAGGCAGAGGTGTTTTCCAATTTGTTTACAGAAGAGAGAAACACAAACCATCTAAATATTGATTCTCTCTTTGGCAGAATATTTACCCCGACATGAATCCTGTCAGCACACAGTTTGTTTGTCTCGACTGAAGCCTGAAAAACAAATTAATCCTCTGCTGCTGTTTGTTCTGTAAATCCAGGCCGGGTCACCTCAGCTTTCTGCAAAAAGATCATATTTACTTTGACTTGTTTTGTGTGTGTGTGTGTCTGTGTGTGTGTGTGTGTCAGCCGGTGTTTACAGCAGCTCCTGTTAGATTGTTTTTTAATAAAAACATTTGCAGTCCAGCTGAAAAAAAACCTTATCTGGACGCTACAAACGTCCTTCTGCAACAAAGGTGCAATAAAACAAGAGTTGGAGCTGCGAGGAAATTCTCTACCGTTCTGTTTTTAAGGCTTCAGTGTGAATAAAAAATGAAATAATAAATTTGATTAGATTGGTTGTTTTGATGCTGAAGCTTACTTTTATATTTTTATTTTGGCAAATTGTACACACCAAACACAGAAAACAAAACAGAACAAAACAAGAAAATCAATAAACAAAACTCAGATTTACCAAAAAAGGAACAGGCTGAAGCCAAAGCTTATTTTTACCTAACAACCTACCAAGATATCTTCACAATACGCATATAAATCTACATAAGATGTTATCATTTTACATTTTAGGGCTCTTTTAAAGCTCACCAAGAAAGGACATTTCACAGTTTAACACCAATAACTGAAACACGCCTTGACTTTACCCGACTTTTCTCTTTTGCACATTCAAATATAAACAAACCTCGCAAATTATGTTTATTCTCTCTCAACTTAAATAATTTCTGTATACCAGAAGGAGGACTTTTGTTCAATGCTTTATACATTATTACAGTATTTTTATATGAACAATATCTTTAAACTTTAGTACATTACTTTGAATGAAGAGTTTATCAGTTTTATAGCGTTTTTTTGCATCTTAACTAATTTATCAATGTTCGTTTTACTTGCGTTTCCCCAGATCTCTGAGCAATAAGACAAAAACCAAAGAGGAATATATGATATGCAGGCCTTTAACATTTACTAAGTCCTTTATTTTAAACATTATTCCAGTAGTTTTTGCAACTTTATTTCTAATATAATCTATGTGAGGTTTATTGAAGTTTATTGTCTATAATAAATCCTAAAAATTTAGAAGCATCTCTGAGATACAGTAAAGCTTTTCTTTCCCCGTCTGAGTTGTGACGCAGCGTCTGCGGTGATTTAAAACGAAAGAAAAGCTGACGTTAGACAGCTGAGTGAAAACGTGTCGGTGTTCTGGAAACTCAGGCTGCTTTTCCATTTTCCTCTGAATCATTCCCTCATCAGTCGGATAAAGAAAGAATTCATGAAAAGAGCAGAAATTAAAGTGATGCAGAGGACTGACAGCTGATTAATCCTGGTTTTATAGTGTAATAGTGAGCGCGCTGGAAGAGCTTTCAACTTCCAGGAGCTAAAAACAGACAATAAATGCAGCTCTAAGGACTAGAAAAGGCCTTAGTTGTTAAAGAGCAAAGTACCTCAAAATAAGGACTGTGTGACTGAGATGATCCCATTAACTGCAGGCAGGTCGGTCCTGGTGTCCCTGAACTCTGGACCTTAAACCTGAGGACAGACGTCTCCGCAGAGGGACTCATCAGACCTCTCATCAGGACCGTAGCTCCCATCGAGGACCCCGGGGTCCGGACCTCAGTGTTTCTCTGCTGTGTTTATTATAAAAACATGAATCCAATCAAGGCTTCTGAACGGCGTGGTTCTCTGCGTAGCTCCACCAGTTTCCTGTAGGAGGCGCTGCAACTGTGTGCAGCTGCAGCCAAACTCAATGTCTACGAAGAAGAGCGCAGCTTTGCTACCTTACTGCTAAAATAAAGAGCAGAAGAAGAAG
>NC_051431.1:2583701-2612556 GCF_001649575.2 Kryptolebias marmoratus
TTTGCATCCTGGTCCAGCTCCAAAACTACAACACCTCACTGGTATTTGATAAAAAGGTGAAATCTCTGCTAAAATCTTGTGTTTTGAATCAACATTCATATAAACTAATTCATGTCATTTCAGTGAGTCATCATGGTTGTGCCCTGAGGCTGATCCCCATGGATTTACAAACACACACAAATACATGTCATATACACATTCAAGTCACTTGTTTTAAATAAATGTTTCTATTTTAATTAAGTTTTGGTCTTCATTGTAACGGATGTGTAGGGGGAGAAAGAGTGGCTGACCTCAGGCTACGGCCCTGCTCACATCGTAACATCCGCCCTTTAAATAACTGCTCTTTAACTTCCCGCTCAGTTTAAAACAGTCCAGCCTGCACTCAGACAGACTTTCTACAGGAAAGCGAAGCCGCATGAATAATGGAAAACCAGGACTCGGTGGAAGGAGGAACCTGGGACGTTCACAGAATCGAAATGAGCTCTGGCTCCTCTGGGCGAGACGATGATGAATCGAACCCTGAACATCATCATCATCATTTGTCTCTGATAAAGCAGGAACAGAGTGCACAGAGCCACTGCTTCCTGACATCAGCTGAAGGTTTGATTAAGACTCCCTGAGGTTCGTTTCCAACCGTTTTTACAGACGATTTGTGTCGCAGCGTGAAAGAAACGCTCCGAGAGACGAGGAAACGAGTCTGAGGCGAAGATAAAAACAGAATCAGGTGTGAAAACAAACTTTCTAAACTTTATCCTCGTTTGATCATTTTTGTCTCCTAATATCTCTCATTCTGAAGCAAATATTGTTCCGATTTTCCTGTTTTCTGCCACACTACAGAAGCCCAGAAAGGACAAGTTCCTGCAAGAAACTTGTTTGAAATCACATCTGCTGGAATATTCACATTTATTTACTTAAAACCTGTTTTCTGCTTTTATTAAAGATGGAAAAACATTTATTGTTTGTTTGTTTTAAGATCAAATGATGAGAATCAGTTTGAATTTATTAGTTTTTATTCACAAACTTAAATAAAGCAGATTTCAGTCCGTGGAGTAAAACAAGGTTTAATGAGGATAAGAGTTTCAAAAAAATGCATGAATTTACAATTAAATTAGGAAAATAATCAGACTATGAATGAATTAAATAAAATTATGTAAAGTTGATGTTTTTGTTTGATGATTTTGGTTTAATTTGTTGAAAAATATTGTCTTACTTTTCTTTTTCCTGATGCTTTTTCTGTTTTAAATTGTATTCAATTTGGATTTTGAGTTTCTGTGTGACTCTGAAATGATTAAAATTAACTCAAATTTGAATATATATACATATATATTTGCTGCTTGATGTACTGCTCTTTGTTTTACTGGTTGTATTTACTTTACTTCTGTTTATAAAGATCTTTTTAAACTTATTACCTGAAAAATACACTTTGAAACAACTTGTGATTCTTTAAGATGTAATAAATATAAATATTAGTTTTCTGTGTCTCTGCCTTCTCGTCTCTTTTCTTCTGAAACTCAAATAAAGTTGTTAAAATCTGCAACAGAAGCATACGTCTAACATTTATTATCCATCATCCATCTCAGGATCATCTCTGCATTTATTACAACAAAACAAAAAAGATTTCAGGGAATAAAAGTAAAATGTTTTCTGTTTGAGGCAAATTTATCTTCTTTTTATGTCCCGATGCAGCAGAGGTCAAACCAGAATAAGAAAATAACCTTTTTCTGCAAAAAAAAAGAGATAAAATTTTATTAAGATTGGACTTTTTTTTTAACTTTCTTTGACTTTTTAGTAGATTTTTGTTGTCAGTTTATTTATTGATTGTTTGCAAAGGCAGCCAATGTTTATCCAAAACATATTTATTTAATTTATTTATCAAATTAACTGTATTTTATCATAATATATCATATTTGACCTGCAGATCATGTTGCAGAGAGCTGCTGAGTTTGGTTTTTTTCCAAACTAACTACCAAGCTTTGATCTGCAGCGATTTGCACGTGAGTTCAGCTTGTGTAAACAGCCGCCTGCTGCAGTTTTAAAGCTTGAAACTATGCTTTTTAAGTTTTAAATAAAAAGAGAAACATCTTCATGAAACAAGTTGTTTCTAAACCTAAAAACAAAAGTCTCCTCACATCTCATGAATAAAAAACTTTAAGGTTTAAGGTTTAAATGATCATAAAACTATATTTAATTTAGATTTTAAAGCTAAAAGTAATTAGCAGCTAAAGTTAAGCCTTGTAAGAAGAAAATACTGTTTAATAATTATGATAACACATTTAGTGACTTAAAGAAATGTTGTTTTTTTACAGCATTTTTCATAATAATTAAAATCTAAAACCAGCTTTAAATTCAGACTAAATCAAAAATAAACTGTGATATAAAAAAACTGCACAAATCTAAAAAAGAAAAAGGTATGAAACATGTCAGGTTATTTCCAGATTAGTTCTTGGTCAGTTTGTGACGTTTTGAATATGTCAGTGTGTGTTTTTTTCATCACACACACACACACACTCAGCCGTGTCCATAAATACATCAAGGTGTCACATCTGGCTGTGAGAACTCGTTCAGCAGACATAATTCGCTCACGCAGCTCATTCAACAGTTAAAGTTCAGCCCGTTTACGGTCCGTCGGAGTCAGAGTCGATCAGATTTACGGCCCAAAGTCTGTCCCACGAGCAGCTCAGACGGACTGTAAGCTCCACAAATATCCTGTTGAACTTCTGCTCTGACAGGAGAAAACTGAGCTGACGTGAGAGCAGGACGATGAGAACATTCGACACAAGAACAGAAGAACTGCAGGTAGTTCCTGAAGGCTGAGAGAGCAGAGACTCGTAAGAATGACCCGAGACACAGTAACCGGCCTGCACTCGTAGTCCAAGGATCCCAAAGTGCTTCACACTCCATTCATTCACACACTGATGGCGGTGAGCTACACAGCTGCCCTGGGGCGGGCTGACAGAAGCAAGGCGGCCATGACACCGGTGCCACCGAGCCAGCAGGCAAGGCGGGGGAAGTGTCTCAGAATGGCTGAGACTGATTGGCCCGGTTCCAGTCCTCGCCCTCCACCCTACGCCCCTCAGTCGAAGGTTCGTGTGCAGCAGGTTACACGCCTGCAGACATGGTGACATCATCGACTTACGCCTCTAGGCTTTAACTGCGACGTCCAACATGGCCGACCGGTCGCTGTTCTGGTATTTTAAGAAGCTGCCAGTATGATTTTAAAAGTAGAGTTTCGGTATTTGTTGCTTTCCAAAGTCATTTGTCTGTTCAGATGTGTTTTGTTCTGACTTGTTGATCGTTTTCACACCTGTACAGCAGAGTGAAACAAGAATTATTTCAATTCTTTACATTTAAAAACTGATTTTTTCCTGAGAGACGCAGCTCGCTCTGTCACTGCCGCCATATTTCTGCCGTTTAATTCAAAACCCTTTCATTGTCAATAAAGATAATGAATAAAAAGAAATCAAAACGTTACATGCAGCGATGAATTGTGGGTAAACACTTTGCTGAAGGCTGGATGTCGTACGCAAAGGGGGCGGGGCTGAAGAGCACTCTGGAGAATTGGGACACACTCGAACCCTTCAGTGTGAACACACATTTCAAGGACACGACGGTGGAAGTGCGAGTTTTGGGACCGGGCCACAGAACAGGGGCTCGAACCAGCGACCCTCTGGTTACAGGACGAACCCTCACCTCCTGAGCCACTGCTGCTCCATGACATAAACAATAAATACGTTTAAAGTATACTTATTATTGTCAGTATCATTATATCAACTGCTCTGTTAGCTAGAATTGTTTGGATTAGTAGTTTTGATATTTCAACATATCATATTAAAGACCTGTTATTGTTATATCTGTTATAGTTAGACTTTTATTCATGCTTAAATGGTCGAAGTCAGAAGTATTAATCACTTAAAGACCTGTTATTGTTCTATCAACCCTAATCTGTTATCTCAAACCAACCTTACTATTAGCTAAAACGACCTGATTGATGTTTTTATTTCTGTATTTCTGATTGTCGTTACTGTTGTGAAGCATTTTGAATCGCCTTGTTGCTGAAAAGTGCTGTATAAGTAAATTTCACCACAAAGTCAGGATTTGATATAAAACTCGTGAACAGATGCTGCACACAAATAAAAACTAATGACCCCCCCCCCAAAAAAACTGCTCCCATTCATCAACATTTGGCTCAGTTGCTGATGGATACCACTAGTGAGCTTTTACCCAGAATGCATAGCGTTAGACCTTTGAGGCCTTTTCACTCATGCTCATTGGTCATCAGCACACGTGCGTGCAACGATTATCTCATTACTTGAATCTCTTTAATTCTCTGAGAATCGGGTCTGTTTCCAGTGACCTGAAAACCGACAGGAAACGCCGTGTGAGGCGAACGCCGCAGCATCTCCACCTCCAACACCTCTGCGCTGACGTCTGACCCAATTACTGCATTTCAAACGAAAGCTGAAGGAGGAAAGACTCACCACTCGTCTCAGGTGCTCCTTCTTCAGCCCCCGATCCACATGAAGCTCCTGCTCACCGACGGGCTGCAGAGACAGGAACACATGAAAGCTTTTTTTACTTTTGACGCTGTTTTTAAGCATTTCACAGCAGAGAAAGGAGCAACAAAAGCTGAAAGCATCTTCAAAACTCTGCAGCTCCCAGAGGCGAACATGAGACACAAGAACAGGTCCAAACCTGAGCTGAGGGACAGAGGACATCCAGGTCAGTGATCAGGTCTCGTCTGTTTAAATGTTGGGTAATTAGGTGTATTAATTAGGTGTATTATCATCCTCACAGATAATGAGCACAAACACGACTCACCTGCAGAAAAAAACTGATTCCTTTCTGATCACACGGCAGAAATTAAGTATTTGCAGAGAAAACATTTGTTTAAACAGGTGTTAAATGAAAAGGACAACAAGAAGAAATGATTTAAATACGATTTCAAACAGAAAACCGTCTGGCTCTCCGCTCAAATCTGCAGGCAGCCGGTCTGATCTGTTTACAAACTCAAATATAAAATGTGATGTCTGACAGCGTGTTTCTTTCCTCCGGCTGCCAAACAACAAAACAACAAGTCGGTTTATTATTAAAAACAACGAGCCGGGGAATTTTATTACCTTCGGACAAAGTTTGGGAACCCAGTGAGCAGCTCCAGCCTCATTCAAACAACTTTATTATTATTTTTTTGTTCCTTTTCAAAGAAAAGAAAAAGTTCAGACCCATAACTTCTCTGTTTCTGTTTGTTTGACATTTTAGGAAAAGATCAAATGTAATAAAATCCCATCTTTGAGTGAAATCATCAGATTATTAAATGTATTTTATAGCAGTAGCTTAGATGAAGTTTAAAAAGGATGCTCAGATAAGAAATTAATGTTGAAATCCGTGTTTTTGCCCCGAGTTTTACAAACAATAACTTTATTCTGATTTAGTCTTGACGTTGTGAACTGCAGGTTTCGTGTCTTTAGTTTTGATCTTGATTTCTGTTCCAAGTTGAGTTGTTTTGTTTTGGATTGTTTAATAAATTATAAATGAGTTTCAGCTCGTCTTTCTGTGCGTTTGGGTCCTGCGGCCGTCCACCTTTTCTCTGCCTGAATGCTTTCATGTTCACGATGGCTTCAAACTCTCGTCAACATTTTTGTTTTTTTACGTCTGAAAGCCACAGAAAAGCTTTTAGTTTCAGAAATAAAACATTCTGTCTTTACTGTGTGTGTTTCTAAACGAGGGAAACATTAAAACAACAACCTTCTGCTGAAACTCTGCAGCCCTTTCCTCACTTCCTTTCAGGGCTGCAAGAGTGGTTACAGCTCACCTTTCTGCAGATTAAACCGTTCCTCGTGAAGGTCTGGACACTGACAGCAACAAATTGGTGACAAAAATCACAGACTGTTACATTTTAAAGTCAGTAAAGACAGCTGACAGTTCCCAGTCTGCAGGAAACGTCCCCATCAGCCTTTCTGCTCTCACAATCTGAACAGCTTCACGCAAGAAATAAGAAAAACGTCAAAAGGAGAGCAATATTTTTCTCTGACCCAATCATCCGCTCTTCTACTTCAGGCGCTCCACATCAACTAATTGCTAATAGCTGCAGATGCTGCAGATTTTGTTGACAGGAGCAGATTTTATGCAACTTGCTGTGGAGGTTTAAGGTGAACTTTAAAATCGTTACATCAGATGTGACAGAATGCATTATTATAAAATATTCTGCAGCTCGTTGAACCGAGAACACGACGCAGTGCAGTAAAAGTCTGCGGTCGTTTGTGCAGAAATCCTTGCTTTGTTCAAATTTGACAAATATGAAAATTATTTGTTTGTTTTCCAGCTATGAGCTGAAAGAAACGTGAGGAATCATCGACGCAAAAGAGCAAAAAAATGTGATACAGACGATATGAGCTGTAAGGTTAAAGGCCTGGCATTCGTTAGAGGAATGCATATCACCCGCCGCCTTTCAGTCCAGGGTTTTAGACTAAATTAAGTTTAGTAAGTAAGTAAGTAAGCTTTATTTGTACAGCACATTTCACAGACAGCAACGTTACAAAGTGCTGAACAGAAAGCAACATAACCTAACTAAAAACCTGCCTGAATAAAAATGTCTTAAAATGTTTCTTAAAAGAGACCGTGGAGTCTGAGCAGCGCAGCGACTCCAGAGTCTGGGAGCCACCACTTGAAACACTCTGTCATTACGTGTTTTATAAAAGGTGCGAGGTACAACCAGAAACATCAGATTTAAAGACCTCAAAGATCTGGATGGACAGAAAGGTACAGAAAGGTGCAGAGAGGCCAGAACAGGAGTTATATGAGCCTTTCTATGGGTCTCAGTTAGTAATCTTACTGCAGCGTTTTGCACAGATTGAAGTCGAGCCACGGAGGATTGATTTAAACACGTAAAAAGCATGAACGATCATCTCAAGTTCCTTCTGTGACACAAAAGACCGCAGCTTAGAAACTAAACTAACGTTTTACAATGATAAATTTCTGAGGTTATTATTTACTGAAGGAGTTACTTACAGGGGTTTTATCCTCAGGGGCTGAAACAAGAGTCTCAGTCTTGTTTGCATTTAGCTGCAGGTAATTATTGTTCAACCAAAGCCCATTTTATGTTGGGAAGTGACAGCGTTAAAGCAGCTACCACAACAAATTTGGGCTCAGCATGTGTAAAAATGACTGCTGTAGCCAGTTTTGTGTTGGATCATGTCGGCCATCTTGATTGAGGTCGACCCAAACGTTAATCAGATGCTTTTTAATAATCTGTTCGTTGGTTCAGGAACTATTTTGCTAACAGGCAGACATGTTTACCAGCCTTTGGGTGATAATTATGCAAATACAAATTCTCCTAAAAAGACCCAATAACAGCATATATTCAACCCAGAAAGCTTGTTTTGCCTGTTAGTGAGCAGGACTTTTAACATTTCCCCTGCAGTTTCATCCCACGCATGAATAATGACTTTTATTTTGAAATTCCAATGCACCACAGCTGTGGATGGGGGTAAAAAATTGCATCATGTAAAGTTGATGGGTTTTTCCCGATTGAACTGCGAACGCTTCAGGTTTCTGGGGGTTAGGAAAAGACCGGGTCGGTATAATAAAACTGTAAAAGCACCCGGGAACTCTCCTCTGGATTTATTCAGAGAGCTTCAGGTCGCACGGCTGGAAGACGGATACTTTGACCACGTTTCTGTTTTCACCCCGGGGAATAAAAGGTTGTCACTGTGATGCTTTTCGTTTCCTCCCTCCTGGTTGTGTCTGCGCTGACCCACAGGTTGAAGACATCGACTCATGCTGACAGGAAGTGATGAGAGCGTCTCCTCATAAAACCCAAGAGAATCACTCCAGTTTGACAGAAACACACTAAAACGATTCTTCATCGCTCTTCATCAGAAGGAACACAGACAGAAACCGACTGGAATTTAAATATTTCCACACAGAAAGAACATTTTGTGGGTTTGGGGAGTCGAACCGGCAGCTTCCGATCCCAGAAGGGTGGAGATTAAACAGAGTCAGACTTTTACTGATTCTCTTCACAAATCTGAGTTTAAATCTACTTTTTGCACACATGTAACTTCCTGTGTGGTTCTTCCTTTTTTTGTACTTTTAACCGTTTGAGATTCGCTCTTATCGGTGTCGTTGGTTGTCTTTTAGATGAGATTTTATTATTGATTTTTGTTTTATTGTCATCAAGTCTGTTTATTATCGAAGGCGAAAGGGTGACAATGTTTCTGCCTTTGCATGCTCATCCGTCTGTCCTGTTAGCAAAATATCTCCTCAAAACTTTGAGGAAGAAATCAGCGGATGAACATCTTCAACTGATTAACTTTTGGAGTCAATCCAATTCAAGATGGCCGCCACAGCTAATCAACACCTCAAGTTGGCTCAAATTATGGCAGGCTGTTTTATCATATAATCAAATCAATTTAGCATTTCTCCTGGTCACAAAAACATTTGAAATTAAAGACGTTTATATTCAGGTTATTAAAAGTAGAAATTACATTTTATATTTTTTATGTTTAGAAACCCTTAAAAAGTTAAAAAAGTTTGCTGGAAGTGACTTTTATTCTTCTTGGTTTGCTCAATGCAAGATGGCTGCCACAGCCGACCTACGTTTAAAGCCTTTAATGATGTGGAAAGTTTTGTTTTGGGGTTTTTTGTTCTCAGATTGTTCATGCAGAAAGTGTTTAAAGAGGTTCTGAGTGAATTTATTCTCCAGTAAATCCCTGAAGTTAGAGTCGGCGTTTATTTGCCAAATATCTGCCAAATAACTTTTTACCCCAGAAGCAGAAATATCACCGACGTTTGCAGGAACCCCAAAAACCCCCGCCGTGTTTCATCATTAGCAGTTTGAGAGAAAGTTTTAGTAAACTTCAAGTCTGAGTCGGACACAACGCTGCTCCTGACATCGCTGTGGCAACCAGAATGCACAGCTGACGGGCGTGTGGCGTTAAAGGTCCTCATCGCAAAGTTTGAACTGTAATAAATGGTCCGGCTTGAACGAGTTTACCCCAGCAGATCTCCTGAAATGTGGGTACGCACACAACGTAAACAAAGCAGTTTTATCTGAATATAACCCCTCTGAGCGTAAATATGTACAATTATATTAAAACTGTTGGACTCCCTGATCCCAAACGACTCTTTTACAGACGTTGTTGTTGAACTATTTTCAGTCTTTTCATCTGTTTCTGTAGGTAAACAAACATGCTGGCAGCCGGACCCGTTAAATGAGAAAAAAAACTGCTTTATGAGTTTGTTTTGAATTCTCTCATTCAGATTAAAGTTTCCAGCAGTTAGAAAGAGACAAAGGGGTCGTTCGTGTCTCCAGAACCTGCAGATTCAATTGACTTGGAGATAATTTGGTGCAACATTGTGGCTGAAAGTTAATCTGTGATTTAAAGCTCAGGATGAAATACATCATTAGCATGTTAACACTGTAGACGACGTATTGATCCGAGGGTATGACTGTTGCTGTAAATTCAGGAAACGTTGCAGCGAATGCCTGTTAGAAGAAAAACAGATCAACAGAACGACCGAGGAGTGAACGGAGGAAGAGGAGGAAGAGGAGGAAGAGGAGGAAGAGGAGACACTTTCTGCTGAAGATGAGGCTCCTTCCTCCGTCTCTGAAGGAAGGAAAAACCAAAATGTCTGTCTTCGGTCTCTTTCCCTCCTCTCTCACACACTCCTGAATAATTTACACCCACTACTTCCTCCGCCGTGGAAATCTGTCACCTCCTCTGCTTCTGTGTGTCCCGCGTGCACGTGGCGCGTGCACGTTTATGAACGTTTGTGAGGCTGTCACAGCGTGTTGTGTGTGCGTGGGTTGATGAGGAGGGTGCTGCTGCTGTTTATGAGATTCTGCAGAGGCAGACACACACATTTCTACACCCTAACTACAGCCTAACCCTGACCCTTACCCTAACCATTACCAGTACATAGCTAACCCTAAACCAAACCTAAACTCACACCTTAGTCCTAAACCGAACCCCTAACCCAAAAACATAATTTCTCCTCGTGAGGACCAGGCTTTGGTCCCCACAAGGAGCAGTTGGTCCTCACAAGGTAGTATATGTTAGGAAAACTGTCCCCACAATGTATCAAATACACAAATACAAGTCCATTCACACACACACTGTTTATGGAGAACTTTCTTGCCACGCCTGAGCAGCTCACCTCCTCGTCTCTGGTTTGTGACTCACGGACAGATGAGATCTCGTGTGTGAGTGTGAACACCTGCTGAGGTGCGGAGCNACACACACACACACACACACACACACACACACACACACTGAGATGGCAGCGTTTAAACTTACAAGTGGCTCATATCCCTGCAGAAAGCCGCCCACTTCTGCTCAGGACTGAAAACACAGCAGCGTGACGAAGACACGGAGCTGCATACTGCCAAAAAAATACACAAAAACCAGAAAAGTTGTGACATGACAGATAGAAAAATAGAAAATTAATCTTCGCTAACGTTAATTGTTTTGATGTAACTTTAAACTGTGGGCTCGTTGTTACAGATCTTGTTGCTTCATATTTAGTTTCCAATGAATTTAAATGTTTTGTGATCTTTAAAGGGTGGTTGGAGATGTCCCCTCCCAGGGAGGAGGTCTCAGGGCTGCCTCCTGGACCGGGGGCTCCTCTGGGTGGAGTTTGCATGTTCACCCAGTGCACGTGCACGTTTCCTCAGGTTTCCTCCAACAGACCAGAAACATGCCTCTAGGTGTCCCTGTGATGGACTTTCAACCTGTCCAGGGTGTCCCCCTGATGGAGACCAGCGCCAGCTCCCCGTGACCCAGAAAGGAGGAGGTGAAGAAAATGGATGGATCTTTAAAAGTTGTTTTTTTTATGCCTCCTCCTTTAGCTCCATGTTGTCAGGATCGGTGGTGATGGAGGCGAACCCAGAAAGTTAAAGAGCCACTGATTGTCACACCTGAGTGTGTGAAGTTTGTTCTCTGCATTTGACCCATCCCCTGAGGGAGCGGTGCCGCGAATCGGGAATCATTTGGTGATCTAACCCCCCAATTCCAACCCTTAATGCTGAGTGTCAAGCAGGCGATGGGTCCCATTTTTACAGTGTTTGGTATGACCCGGCCGGGGATTGAACCCACACTCTACCACTAGGCCACTGACCCGGACCACTGAGCAGACTCATACTAAAAAACTAAAGGAAGAACTGATTTATTAAAACCAAAAACAAAAGCTGACGAGGCAGCAAAACAAAACATAAACTAAATCCAGGTACACGGATGGAACAAAACTCTGAGGACACAAATCAGGGACACAGAACGAGGACAAACGAACAATGATCCGACGGGGTAGTGGAGGAAATGACCGGGTTTTAAACACAGAGAATGATGAGGTAAGTGAGCACAGGTGAATGATCATAATTTCTGGCAGGTAAACAGATGACAAAACTGGGGAGAGGAAGATGAGAACAAACACAGACAGAAAGAACAAGAACCAAACTAACAAGATAACTGAATAAAATAAATAATAAACTCAAACTGAAACACAAAGACAACAAACTGAGAACAATGTCAAGTTTTTAGCTCGGGGAGAATCACCTTTCTGAAGCTGAAATACTTTTTTCTGTCTGTCAAACTCTTTTATGTTTGCTGTTTTTCATAGATTCAACCAACGAAATTAGAACAAAATTCCATCAAATCCTTCAAATTCCTTGAAGGAATGCATGTCGCCCACCACCTCTCCTGTCAGAGCTTAGACTAAGATCATCATCAGCTACTACCACCTCCAATTTAAGCTCCATATCTTTAAAGTTGCCAAAGTTATATCAGTTTACGTGTTGGCTAATTTTAAATAGCTCTGACCACACAGACACACACAGTATCCTGGTGAGGGATACTTCTGTCTTCCTGTCAGGCTGCTGGTAACAAAGAGCCTAAAGATACGATTTTAAACTGTTTAAGTTGTTTATTAAGTGTCGACACAACACTGGTTTGGAGACTTTTTATATCTGATTGAATGAAGCTAACACGGTCAGGTTCTGAACAAAAAAATGAAAGAAAAAGAAGCAAAAGGTTCAAAGGAAAACTTCAAAAACTTCAAACACTTCAAAAAGCCCAAAGAACTGCAGATCAAAATCACTTTAAAAGATTACAAGGAACACAAATACTGCAATTATTCTGCATAAAGTAACTGATTTAACATCTATTTAATCCTTCCTGGGTGCTGTTAGAATAAGACATGCGCAGTGAGGCTTTAATTGATTCATCAGGATGTCCTGAAACCGTCGTTAGGAGCGTGCAGCCAATCACAGCACAGCTGTGGACCGTAACACACAAATATAAATCAGACTGGACAAACAGAGTAAAGTGGTTCTTTCCTGTTCAGAAAGAATGAGTCCTTCAGTTAAAAGCAGCAGGATCTGAGCTCTTCAATCATCAAAAAACAACATCAAACCCAAACAGCAGTCTCCGTTTTCTTATCAAACTGCGTCTTGACTCCATCTGAGGCTCAATAAATTATTCAGCAGTTTCTTTATTTTCCATGAACAAGGCCAGTCTCATGGGCACATACAGCGCATTGCTGCAGCCTTGCAAGACAGGTTGGTCTGTTTCATTAGACGGTGCAAAAACTGCAACAGATAAAAGAATTAGTTAAAGCTGCCACTGCAAAGTCATGAAGACCAGTTTTAAAGAAAATGCATAAAGTAAGAAACAAAACACGTTTTTTTCTCCAGTCAATGGTTAATGTGTCCTTAAATGGAAAATCTGTGACCAGATCTCATTATTTACCTACAATAACAGCAGAAGGGACTGAAAATAGGTCAGAAATGGTGATGTTCACGGAGGAGCTGTTTGGGATGGAGAAGTCTGACAGTTTGGATGGATTGGGAAGTATTTACGCTCACATCTGCTGGGTCACTCAGCATACAGAGATAAGTTTTCTACCCAGAAACTTGGGTAAAATGACTCATTTATTGAATTAAAGCTTCTAATAAGTTGAGTTAAAAAGAGAACCCCAAAATCTGGGTTAGATTATTACAACTTTGGCTAATTAGCTGGCGCTCTCTGATTTAACCATCTTCAAACAAGTTGATTTTACCGTCTCACCTGGACCTATTACATCCTAAAGCAGAGGTTCAGTCAGGTCCAGTTTAACATGTCAGACGGTGAAAAATGACTGGATCAAACTTTTTGACCCAATAGTTGGTCAGACCAACCCGACCTTTGACCCAGCAGCTTTAACCCAGCAGTTTTTAGTGTGTATGCATAAATTATAAGAGCTTTTCACTACATAAACATTAATCACGGTTGAAGACATGTTTTAAAAGTACTTGTTTTATTATGATGAGCAGAGATTAGATTTTTAATCTCTTTTTAATCCACAAACTAAATAAATTAAAGACAGTGATAAGGAAGACGCTTATTTAAAGCTCTCTAAACCACTCGACTGAAGCAGTGAAATTCATTAATAGCGCATTAACACAACCAAACACGTCCTGACAGTCAATCAATCAATCAATCAATCAATCAATCAATCAATCAATCAATCAATCAATCAATCAATCAATCATGCTTTAGCAGGGTTTGACCCGTCACTGTGCTGCTGCTGCAGGACTGCAGGGACTTCTTTGGCATTTATAGGAAATATCAAAATGTTGTGCGATACCGGCCCCCCGGAGCGAAATGATCAGCTGAGACTCATGAGAAATAAACTTTACATGTAAACCATCTCCTCCTTCACCAACCCTCTGCAGTCCCTGCAGGCCGAAGGGAGGGAAACACAATAAACGTTGCCGTTGCAGGAAATCCCTTCTGTATTTTCTAAATTTTGAACCCTAAAATGACGACGAGTATACCTGAGTGCGCACAGCATCTTCCAAATCAAATTCAATCTGCAGTCAGCCAGGATCCATCAGGATAAAAAGCTTTGATAAGAACAAAATAATTAGAATAATATATATATTTTAAGAGAGCTCTGAACCTGTGTTTTATGCTTTCTTACTTTGACTGGTAATGCAAAGCAGATTGAGTTTCTATATAGTAAAGAGGATGGTGTACAAAGAAATAGTAAAATATGTTTCTATAGATGTCCTTTTTTTAAAATCAGGAAGATTTAATTGATGTTTTCAAACTCTCTGATCAGAAATAAAGACTTGGTGGCTTTTTGCTCTCATCAGGAACTTTCAGGACATTATAAAATCACAACTATAATGCATCATAAAGCAGATTCCAATAATCTTCCTTTAACTTCCCTGCTGCTCATTAATTTCTGTCAGCTCCACCACAACCTCGGACGATGAAACCAGAGTCAGCTGGAAACACTCGGCTGTAATCTGCTGAGGTTTTAAAGCCAAAAGTCGCAGCAGAGGGGCTGATATCAGAGCGGCGGGGGCTCGTAAAGAATCTGTTGCCAGCATCATATCGGTTTGTAACAACAGCCGGCCGATCTGTTTCATAGAAGCACAATGAATTAAACGAGATTAGAGGAGTGGAACAGGCGGAGACGTGTCTAATAACATGGTTTTCTTTTTTTCGGTCGGTCCCTCGGCTGCTGAGTCGTGCCAAGCAGTCGGAGAATCTCTCATCAGAGAGAAATGAAACCAGACTCCCCGCGTTTCGAAACGTGGGCACGAAAACTGGATTTCTCTGAAGCCTGCGAGCCTGAGGCAGAGTGGGGAACATTTCAGACGGGTAGTTTTTGGACAAAACCTATCTGGTCAAGACTTTTTCAGCTGATCTGTAATAAAGTTACAACCGGGGAACATTTTCTAGGCGACAATCTGAACCAAAGAGTCCAACTTCAACAATAAAACGTCTCAATCTGAATCCTTTACAATCCTGGCCCTGGAGGGCCACCACCCTGCAGGTTTTCCTTGTTTCCCTGCTCCAACACACCTGATTCAGAGGTTAAATCACCTCTTCATGTTCTGCAGAAGCCTGTTAATCACCCATTGATTCAAATCAGGTGTGTTGGAGCAGAGGAACAAGTAAAACCTGCAGGATGGTGGCCCTGAGGACCATTGGAGACCTTTGCTTTACAACATTTAGGATGGTTCAGACTGTTGGACTTTGATGGGAATCCCAGAAGAAGATGAAGATGAGAGCATGGTCATAAACTTAGCACTAAAAACAAAGACATTTGTGTTTGGTTAATTATCTTTTGTTTATTTCCCTTTAAATGGTGCAACATTTGTTAGGAAAATGCATCTGTGGGTTGAGCAGAAGTGTTGAGTATGTGGGCTCAACTTGACTCTAGTTTTGAGCTTCTACCCTGATGATCAGATCATCAACCTGCAGCGTTCGGTGCGTTTCACAAGCTATAAGTTGTAATTCACGATGAGATAATTCAGCCTTCAGCTGCAAGTAGTCGTACGGAAACTCCTCAGTTGTTCGTTTCCTTCGTTCCCCGGAGTCTGAGAACCATCACCCGGAGCGTTTGTGGAGGTGGAACAAAGAAAAAGATGAGGGTGAAGGTGGAGCATCAGAAGCTGTCAGGATTTGGGTGTTTCTGATCTTCTTGTTTATGATGATCCTTGTGTTTCATTTAATATAGATGATTGTATATTCCCTCAGTTTGCCACGCCCACTTCACCTGTTCCGCATCACCTGTCCTTCCAGGTGCAGGCGGTTCCCCTCTCACCCTCAGTGTTTAGTTTTCTTTACGAGTTATTTGCTTCCATGTCAGCCTTTTGGTTTTCTCTTTTTAAAATAAGTTTAATTTATTTTTTTATAAGATGAGTCCTCTCTGTCAAACCCGATAAAAACCAAAACTCCTTCATTTACATTTAATATTTATCCATATTTATGGAAATCAAGCTTCTGTTCCAGCAAAGTTTAAACTGAAAGATTTGTGTTACAGCATGAAAATATCTGTTTGATTTCAGGAAAAGGTCTAAATATTTAAATTTATTCTTTTGGCTCCTGAAACATCTGTAATCTCACCACCGCAGCAAAAAACAACAACTTCTGATGTTTTTATACGCAGTTAAAACATCAGCTTCAAAAAGGGTGATTTTAATCTAATAAATCAAACATTTACTCGTTTTTCTGTCTTTTTAACAAAACTCTGAATTTCTTTTGTTCCGTTTACTTCCAGACGCTCAACTTTTTCTCCCTGACAGATTTTTTTCCATTTGAAATTCAGATTTTAGTAAAAGCCCAGCAGAAAGGTCAGAAATTGAATTATCAAAGTTCAGTTCAGCAGACAGAACTACGCTGCCGGAGTGAACGATTTCTGCTTCTTTTTCTCTGAAGAATAAATAAATGCAGATGAAAATATCCACGCCGGAGTGAAGAGTGAACGCCTCGGAGGCTGGTCCTGCATGCCGAACGACGCTGGAGTTTTATTTGATCCAAAATCACCAATAAATGTTCCTGAAGGGGCCGAGCAGTCTGCCCTGAACACGACCGGAATGACGAACAGCTTTAAGGAGCTTCAATAAAAAGTCCTGCAGTTTTTATTTGTTTTAGACCTTTTTTTTTTACATTTATCGCTCACCAGCAGTGAAAGGAGCGTCGTCAGAATTAAAATGATGTCTCAGGCGAGAAATGCAAGTAAAACAACCATTGATATTTTAATTAAGTTGCAAACAAAAAGCAATACGGCTTATTAATTAAGGTGGGATATTTTGAACCAACCGATAAACTCTTTATTTAAAGCAATACATTAAAATTTAAAGATATTGTAAATATAAAAGTATTGGAAATAATGCATAAAGCACTGTACAAAAGTCTTCCTTCCGGTAAGTTAAGACAGAATAAATATAATTTGCGAGGTTTGTTTATATTTGAATGTGCAAAAGAGAAAAGTCAGGTAAAGTCAAGGTGTGAAACTGTGGAATGACCTGAATGATGATTTTAAGTTATGTTCCTTTTTGGTGAGTTTTAAAAGAGCTTTAAAATGTAAACTGATCAAATCTTATGCTGTTAGTTATATATATATATATATATATATATATATATATATATAGGTATCGTGAAGATACCTTGGTAGGTTGTTAGGCAACAATAAGCTTTGGCTTCAGCCTGTTATGGGTTTGTTTAATGTTTTTTTATTTCTTGTGTTTAATGTTGATAATTTACCAAAATAAAGTGAAATGATTGATTGATTGATTGATTGAGATTCAGCCACAAACATCTAACTTTATGGTACCTTCACAGAGAAAAACCCACTTTAAAACTGCGTCCCTGATCTTAAATTGTCTGGAAACATTATTATTTCACCTGTCGTCGTCACGCTCCACCTGCTCAGCAACAACAGATGCTTTTTCACTGCTGCTTAATTTCCCCTCAGATTTAAGGAGGATGGCGTTCAGGCGGATCAGACGTTTTCTGTCAGTTTATTTCAGCGCTCAAAAGCAAAACAAACCTGCTATCTGTTTATACTCACATTTATTTAACTTTGAGTTTATGACACTGTAGAGCAGTGGTGTCCAATCCTCGTCCTGTAGGGCCACCGTCCTGCAGGTTTTAGATGTTTCTCTGCTTTGACACACCTGATTTGAGTGACTGAGTGATTAACAGGCTTCTGCAGAACTCGAAGACCTGCTGAAGAGCAGAGAAACATCTAAAACCTGCAGGATGGAGGCCCTCCAGGACCAGGATTGGACACCACTGCTGTAGAGGAACATTTGATGCTTATTCAAAATGAATTTTACAGAAAAAGATTCAATCTGTAAACTGATTACTTCCTGAAGGACAGGTTGTCTCTTTGCTTCAGGATCTTTATAACTTCCTGTTATTTTCTCCTCTCCTCCTGATGGTTCTGATTCATAAATCCCTCCGATCTCTGTATGTGGAAACATGTCCTCAGGACGGTCAGTTTTCTGCTCATCACATTTAGAACAAGCCGCTTTATCACTTTTACTTCCTGCCGACTGTAACCCGACATTAAACGAGGAGTCGGCTCCGACCAACAGCATCTGGAAACACGTCACTTCTTGTTCCCTCCATCACTGAGCACAACCGCATCTAAAACTAATAACATTAAAGCTGCACTGAAGAGCATTTTCTTTGTAAAAACACAAATCTTAGCTCGTCCCCTCGGGTGGACTGCTCAGATCACATCGAGCTTTAACACCCAGCACAGCCTGCTGAAGTCGAAGCCCAGAGCTGCTCAGATATTAATCAGATTTCTGATAAGGACCTGAAATCCGATAAACAAGTAGCCCCTGCTCCTTTTAATTACATCTTTTAGCTAAGGTCAAGCCTTTTTAAATCACCCTGACATGGAAAAGGCTAATTATGCTTCCATCAGCTCCAGGCTTGATGGTTGTAAAGCTCTTTCTGCTGGAATTTCCCGATCCTCCCTCAGCTGTCCGTCTTCGAACTAACACTTCCAGACATGATCTCTTCTTTGGCTTCCAGTTCATCTTGTTTGCTTTCAAAGCTCTCAGTGGGCTTGCCCCAACTTATTTAGCTGATTTGAACACAACTAAGACATTTTTACTAAATGTTCCAAGGTCCGAATACAAACGTTGGGTTGAACGGGTCTTTTTTTAGTCGCTGCATCCTCAGTCACTGACCGCAGCCTTTTTAAATCCAACTTTAAACCTTTTTATTCAGGCAGGCTTTTAATTTTTAATTTCATTCCCATTCTACAGGATACGCCTTAATAAAATGGGAATGGTTGGTGATATTAACTTCCTGTTTGTGGCACATTAGTATACATTAGTCGGCCAAGAGGGTTGCATCGACAATCCAACACAACGGGCAGCACTTTGAACACATTTCATAAGTGCTGAGAAACTTGTAAATAACTCATGAAAGAATAAAGTCACGTTAAAACCAAGCACACTGTTGTTTTTCTTGTGAAATTCCAAATAAGTTTGATGTGTCACATGACCCTTTTCCCATTGGAAAAACAAAAGTTGGATCCAAAATGGCCGACTTTAAATGGCCGCCATGGTCACCACCCATCTTGAACAGATTCCCCTCTCCCATATACTAATGTGCCACAAACAGGAAGTTAATTTCACCAACCATTCCCATTTTATGAAGGTGTATCCATATAAATACCCCCCCTGTATATACGCTTTATTTTCTTTTTGTTTTTATTTTTAATAAATAATAATAAATAAGCACTTTGATAACTTTTCATTTGTTATAAAGGGCTGTATAAATAAATGATTGATTGATAGACGGTGATATATTGATAGACCCAGATTTTGGGTTGTTTTATTTTAAGTTTTAGTAGCTCTAATTCAACAAATTAGTCAGAATACGTGGCGTGATGATGGCGTCCTGTTCTGGTCTTCCCTGCATGTTTTAGACGCTTCAACGCAACTAATTTAAATAAAAAACGTCGTTCAGAAGGACCGGATGACAAGCTGAGGATTCTGTCATTTGAGTCAGGTCGTATTAAACGTGGAGGCTATAAATAAAAACAGACGTGTTTTACTGAAAATAAAACGTGTGAAGCTGACAGGAGGGGCTTTGTCACTAAAAATAAAGAAAATCTTCTTCTTTTTGTTGTAAAAATTAGCACATGATTAGACAGAGCAGTCTGTTTGTCATCAGAGCAGCATTAATTTTAAAAATAAAACAGGCGTGACTTCGTTTAAATGCCTAATGAAGCACAAACCCTGTAACCCATGCTGTCTCTGCATCCCATGCACGTGCAATCTGTAAATATGTGCATGCAGTGCGTTTTGATGGATGGTTGCTTTCACGCCCGTACCTTCCAGATTAGCTCATTTATCTTGTGAAAGTGTGACATCTGTGTGCGTTTTTGTGTCTTTTTTTGTGCGTCCAACCTCATTAAAGGCCACCGCAGCTCAAGGTACAACAGTTTTTAAAAGCACATTAATTTTGGAGACATGACTTTCAGCCGTGTTTACCGGTGAGTGGACTTAAAAACGAGAAAGGCCCCTCTCAGTTTGACGAGCTCTGAGAGCTTCCAGGAGACACAAAGCTGTAAAAAAACAACAAAATGTTCGACCCAATTAGAGTTCATAACAAACAGAAACGTCCAGAGAAAAGAGAAGAAGTTATTTTGGCTCCCCTTGTTGAGTGAGGAACACTAAATGAACCGAATGATAAAAGATAAAGTCAACATTTAGATATTAAAATAAGGTTTTTGGTTAAACATTTAGTTTGTTTCTAGTCCTCCTGGAGAACCACAACCCAGGAGGGTCCACAGGAATGACTCTTCTGTCCTCAGATTTCAGGGCATTCACAGGATTACAAATTAAATCGTTACGTAACGCTTCAGGTTAGTCTTTAAATGTCCCGTGAAGTCGTGGACTGATGAGGAGAATAATACTGCAGACCAGGTTTTAAATAAAGGTTTACAAAAGAACAATGAGCAGCAAAGAAACAAGATTAGGCTACAATCAGACCACAGAAAACCTGGGATTAGGTGTAAAAAGGACGGCTGCTCGTTCAGATGTTTGTAGTTATTAAACTTACTATGACAATTGAAAAGAACCTCTCTCAGCATAACAGCTTAACTTCAAAGTGGCATCAAACCCCAGCAGAAAGACGCTCATTTTTCCTCTAAATTATTCAGCCGTTCCAGCTGCAGAGCAGCAGCTGCCGCATCAGACCCAATGAAGTTACAACGAGATGGAAATAAGCTGCACGGCTGCACAGAGAGCCTAATCAAATGGATAAAACAGGAACTTTTATCCATGTGCAGCGACACGGAGGCACGCCGAGTGTTGACGGAGCATTTCTCTTTCATCCCGCTCTTCAGATTTCTTCATTCTGCTGCAGCTCGTGTGTGAATGAGATCCATCCATCTCCCAATGAAAGCCGCCCTCTGTAATTACAGAAGCCCCGCCTCCCATCGTGGCTGTGCGTGCCCGTCACCCGTCCCAGCAGCACCACCTCCACTCCCTGCAAATCAGGAGCTCCTGTATGAAGGTGTGTTTATGTCCCAATGGGTCATTTACTGATCAATGACAGAATCTGAGGAGTAAATTAGGAGTTAACGAAGTATGGGCGACAACAAACGCGTTACTGGTCTAATGAAGGTGCCTCATTAAATACTGGTGGATCACTGGATGACAGGTTTTCTCCACTGAGTGAAATGACCTGGAAGCATCTGAAGCATCTTTCAGAAACAGTTCTGTGATGTGAGCCTCCTCTGGTCCTTCACGATTGGAGCCAACACATCCTGCAAAGATGTCGGCTGTCATGAATGAAGTCAGCATTGTGGAGCTAAATCGGTTTTGTGTCTTGATATTTGTTGTTCCCTGTTGTTTCACTTGGATATTTTCCCGTGTGATTTGGTTTTCTCCCCTTGGTTCCTGAAATGCTTTAAAGCGCAGCTCAGATGTTTCTTTTATTACCTCAAAGGAAAAGGAAACATCACAAATAAAGTGCCGGAGCATCCTTTACAGAAACAGAAACAGAAAGGCAGATGATTCCTGCTCCGAGAACTCAGAGAATTTACTCATAATTCTATAAACTGAGATCGCTCTGAATGCTGCCTTCTGCAGGTAAGATACTGACTACTCTAATTGTAACAATAATAATAGAATAGGCCTGTTTCGTGCTGTTCTAGAGAACCAAACAGAAACATTTCTGAGAGTAACTGGATCTCAGAGTGAATCAAACCAACCTGAGCTTCAGTTTGAGGTCAAATATTTGTACTATTACCACATCTAAAGTACTAAAATACATGTTTTATTGCCACATGTATTAGAGAAAGTGCCCGGCGTGTGTGAGAGTGTCTTCAGGAAGGTTATAAGGCTAAGTGGTGATGAAAACAAACAGCTCCTTCCATCTGCGCTCTTTCCTGACCTTATTAGGCTGCGTTAACTGAGGAGAAGCTGCACACACATTTCAGCAGGACTCGTTTGTCTGCGTGGGCGAGAAGGGGGCACGTGGCTGCAGAACAACGTGTCCTAAACAAACACACGTCCAGGAGACACTTCAGGTCCCCTCCAAGACATCACCAATTATTTCTCAGTTACAGACAACCGTGACTCCTCAAACACACTCGGAGATCTTTAGCTGCTCTTTGGATCGCTCTCAGAGAGCCAATTACCACCCACCCGCCCACGCCGCTCCCCTCCGCCCTGCCAGCCGCCCACCCGCCGCTGTATCCAGGCAGAAGCCTCTGGAGCCGACAAACAGAGGCACCAAACTCATAAACTACACCTTTTATGGCCACAGAGCTGTTCACGTGGCACAACACGCTCTCATGTTGGCCATCGGACCGTCGGACCTGCCTGGAATCTGTAAACCTCTGAGTCTGTAAACCTGAGAGACAATGAAGCGTTAAAAACTCATTATACAGCCAAGTGGGTTAAACTTGCAGGTTTTAAACGATAAATCATTCAGAATAACTGTTTGTCCAGATCTAAGGTGTTTAACAGGCAGTCTGAGGCTATAGCTGAAGCGTTTTAACATAAATATCTTTAAAAACATTTATTTTTCTGTTATTTGTCTAAATCCTGAATTCTTACCACCTCAGATTTATCAAAACACAAAATAAAGCTCAGTTCTTGTGTGATTGATTCAGCACTCACTCTGATCTCTTGTTTTTATTTTATTTCATTGTTCTCATACTTATTTTTATAATTGTACAGGCTCGGCCATTTCTATGGATACACCTTCATAAAATGGGAATGGTTGGTGATATTAACTTCCTGCTTGTGGCACATTAGTATTTGGGAGAAGGGAAACTTATCAAGATGGGTGGTGACCATGGCGGCCATTTATAGTCGGCCATTTTGGATCCAACTTTTGTTTTTTCAATGGGAAGAGGGTCATGTGACACATCAAACTTGTTGGGAATTTCACAAGAAAAACAACAGTGTGCTTGGTTTTAACGTAACTTTATTCTTTCATGAGTTATTTACAAGTTTCTCAGCACTTATAAAATGTGTTCAAAGTGCTGCCCGTTGTGTTGGATTGTCAATGCAACCCTCTTCTCCCACTCTTCACACACTGACAGCAACACTGCAGGAGAAATGCGAGCACAGGCTTCCAGTAGCTGTAGTTTCAGATGCTGCACATCTGGTATGTTCACAGCAGAGACAATCACCTTCAGATGACCCCGAAGATAAAAGTCTAAGGGGGTCAGATCGGGAGACCTCGGGGGACCGTTCAACGACCAATCCACTTTCCAGGAAGTGGAAGTGGGAGAAGAGGGTTGCATTGACAATCAGACACAATTTCCCCCCTCCCGTATACTAATGTGCCACAAACAGGAAGTTAATATCACCAACCATTCCCATTTTATTAAGGTGTATCCATATAAATGTCCCACCCTGTATAACTGTCTCTGCAGACTTTGTGCTGTTTTACCCCATAGAAATACACAAAGATCTCCTTAAATCCTTCAAAATGTTGTTTTCTTTTAAAACGGCTTCAGCAAACTGGCTTTATTTTTATCCTTTTATGCCACTTTCAGCTACCTTTCTGCTACTTTAAGGTTCTTGGCATCTTTTTGCTACTTTTAGCTTGCAGCTATCATTTTGCTCCTTTTAGCTTTTAGCTAGTGTTCCACCACATTTTTAGCGTATCAGTTTAAACTGGACATGCATATGAAGCTGCTGAGTCTTATTGGCATCAGGCTGTGTTGCATTTGATGATAAAAACATATTATGCTGAGGTTTGAGATGAAAACATATAACAGTGTTCGTTAAAGCTACATCCTGGGACATGATGGAGACAAAAAGCTTTTACGTCTGATTTAAATTCACATTGTTGAAGGAACAACAATCAGAGGACATAAACTCTAAAACAAACAGAGCAGACGAGCACAAAACAATGCATTCGCAGAATTGTTTCTCTGAGATAATTAAACGTAATAAAATGAGAGTAATAAAATGTTAATGAAGAGGCGGGTGTGATTCAGCCAGGCATAAAAAGAGGGAACGAAAGAAGAAGAAATGTGCTGAATATTTACAGACCAGCACCAAACGGGTCGCTGCTTATTACAGTTTAAATGTTTAGTTAAACGTCTGAGTCATTTTCTGATTAAACTCCAAAAACAAAGAGAAAGACGGAGGATAAAAGACCGAGACACCCGTCGTCACCGTTTACGGTCGAGAGCTGTGGAAGCAGGAAGAGAAATGATCAGAACAGAAAAAGAGATGAAACGCAGGAGAGACGTGAGCGATGAAGAAAACAGTAGTAACAGTTTATATCACTTTGATGCAAATAAGCTTCTTTCCTGTGCTTGACTCGTAAATGTCAACAAATAAACAAAAAACCCAACATGAGATTTTATTTTATACACATTTTTATAAATAATTCTCAAATCCTGCAGTTTAGGAAGAGGAGGAACTGAGTTGCTTCACTTTTGGAGACGTCAGGAGAAGTTTAATGTTTTGACGTCTTTACCTCCACCTGGGAGGTCGTTTCCAGTCGTGTTGGTTTGTTTGTGTGTCTGTTAGCGAGATGACTTAAAAATTAATTAAACTTTGATGAAATATTCAGAAAATGAGTCTGAAACTTATAAACCCCAGCTGCAGAAGTTGTTGGCTCATGCCACAGTGCATTATGGTCTGTTTTTATGAGGTGGATGTGGCTTACAGTGAACAACTGAACTATTTAAACACAAGTCAGAAACAGGAAATGACATCATCATGTAGCAACAAGACAGAAAGATGGACGGAGCGACTCTGTTAACTTCCAGTGTCCAAAACTGAAGCTTTTCTTATGTTTTTTAGGAGCTGCTATGTTGACTCTACGCAGTAAGGATGTATGGCTGTGCTCTTAATGTGGAAGTCCCGCCTCCACGCCCTCACAGCTCGCCAACAGCCTGTCAATCACAGCGTCACGTGACATTTTTAATAAGCCCAAAACAACTGACTGAAAGTAAACATATTTGAACAAACAGCATCAATTAACGCCTGAAAATAATCAGATGAAACGTATTTTAATTTTTTAAGTTAAGAAAATGTCCCCTTCATTTACATGGAGGGGCGGGGCTTAAAGATTGTACTGCTGCCAGCCACTAGGGGGCGCTCGCCCCTTTGTGGCTTCAACTTCCAGCTTCCAGTCCTGTCTCTAGTTGTAAAACACCTCGACGGCTGCAACCAACAAGATCTGCAGCTCTGAGCTTTCCTGTGAAAAGAAACGCTGCTGTTTTCTTTTTCAGTGGTTGTGTTTTGTGAAATGTAAAAGTAACGTCTCCACATGAAACAGATGTAACTAAATACAGAAGCAAATAAAAAAGAAACAACAGATAAACTTGCCATCAAAGTAACAAATATGGAGAAAACAGCTTTTATGTTACAAATAACAAATCCTCGTTCTCTCATTACAGCCAAGGATTAAATGGACTGCAGCTTTAAAACTTCTTTCTCGCCAACACAATCTGTGCCCTCATCTAACCGTCCACACACACACACACACACACACACACACATTCATACAGCACTCCATTACGTCTCTAATGTGAATAAATCCTTCTGCAGAGTCTAATTGCTGCTTTAGGTCACATTCAGACACCGACGGGGCACATCGGGGACAATGAGGGCTTCGTGTCTGCACACCGTCAGGAATTGAACCTCCAACTCTCTCGCTGGAAGATGACCATGAATCGAACCGCTGATCCACAGCCGCCACAAATGTGCTCCTGTACATGACATTATCCCCGAGGGACGCCACACACACACACACACACACTCAGTGTGAGCTTACTATAGTCACAAACACACATTTCTATTTGAAAGTCACACGTAGTTGGAGGAAGCATTTGGTTAACTTGGTAACAATTGTTTGAGCTGCACACACACACACACACACACACACTTGGAGCAGCTCTTGCAGATAACAGCAGCTAAATGTTTAGTATTCTGAAAGGAGCCATGAAACCAGAGCCACAAACAAAGCCGCCTCTCCGTGACTCTTTACTGTCGGTTAGAAACATTAAACACACTGCTCAGCACGGCTTCACATACAGTAGGTTATACTGTCTCACGTTTGTGTGTGTGTGTGTGCGTGCAAATGCATCATTTACACACACGTTCGCGACGGTAATTCCACTTACCCAAACACGTGGACTTCCGGTGGTTCAGCTGCCCTGAAACAGATAAGAGAATTTAATTAAGACGTGCCCTCAATGAACTAAATCACACAACACACTCGTTTTTTTTAAGATATATTAATGAAATGTTGAATCACAAATCTGTGTGCCAGTTTTAACAGCACACACTAAACAGTTTCATCGTTAATTTCCCCAGAAGGCATCTTGGCACAGCTTCTCCTCAGCCTTAATGTGCGGAAACACCCAGCCAAGCAAATCAATGGAGACCTTGTTTAGGGTTTATCTTTACAGCAACTATAGAAAATCATTCAAAGATTCAGAAGCCAATATTTCCATTGATAGCGTTGCCTGTGTTTGTTTTAGTGCTGGCTCGTGCAGCCCACACGGTGAAAATGAAATTCTCTCCGTTTGGTTTCGAGCTTTCTTCCTTTTAGACGTCAGGGCGTAATTTGTTCTAGCTGCAATAATTGTGCTTTCCTCACTTTCCTCGCCAAGGTTCCTGGTGAATAAAATATAGTTTACAGCACCTGCCAGGCTGAATTAGACGGTAAGAACAGGAGCATCCAGCCTTGGAAGGAAGCGTGGGAATCTGAATGCCTTGGTGGGTTTCGGGGGACTGATGAGTTGGACCGGCGTTCCTCTGACTGAGACGTGCCTCAGATAACAATGAGCCTCTGCTCCTAAAAACCAGAGACTGTGTAGATTGTTTTATTGATCAGGAGCTTTTTAGCTCTGATCCTGATCTGAGATCTGCCAACACTGATGTAATAGTTAGCATTTAATATTTATCCAGAATACTGAAACAGCAGCTGAGTGAAATATGCTGAAGACAGAAAGCTTGAATTTCCTTATTAACAGAGAGAATTTACCTCAACTATTTAGACAAGAAACTATTAAACCTGAAAGCCACGACTCTCCTTAGTAATAATTTACACACAAGTATGTCTAACTTCTCTGTCATGGAGGCGAACCCAGAATGCAGACTCATGTTAGAAAAACTAATTTATTAAATCAAATAAACTAAACAAAGCTAAAGTTAAACATAAAATGACAAGGTGAGGAGCAACAACATAAACCCAGGGGAACAGAGAACAACGAACCAGCAGGGTGTGGGAGAAATGACCGGGTTTTTAAACAGGAGGTGATTGGAAAGTGGGCACAGGTGAAGCAATTAACAAGATTAGAGACAGGTGTAGGTGGGCGTGGCAGGAAGGCAGAAGAGTGACCGGGGGAGGAGTGAATGCTGACGGCAACACAAACAGGAAAAACTAAACTGAAACAAGATAATAAAAATAACAAACTGAAGACACAAAAACCCAAATCCTCACATTTTTTAGCTTCGGACAAATAAACTATCACTGACTGGTTGCTAAAAACTCGATTAAATAAGAGGACAAGGAGTAAATATTCATGTCTGTTTGTGAATATTGTTTGATTTCTAACAGCTCAGGTTGGGATGGTTTGGACACGTGCAGAGGAGGGACAGTGGAAATATTGGACACACGTGGAGCTGACAGGGAAGACAGCGGAGAAGAATGGAGGAGGATCTGCAGAGGGTTGGCGTGACAGAGGAGGATGAGGAAGAGGAACGACATGAAGCTGGTCTCAACACGTTTAATCGTGTTCAGAGCTTTAAAAGGAGCTGGTGATCAACAGGTGAGAGGGGAGGACATGTTGTCCCTTTTTTAACGGTCAAACGAGAAGTCTCGCTAGTTAAACTCAGAGCTGCTCACCTCTGATGAGCTTCATATTTTCCAGAAGTGAGAAATTAAATGTTCACATCAGGAGACAACAACGCAGGAAAGCACAACACAGACAGCCGTGGAATTTGATTTGGTTTTTGGACATTTCCACCACACACAGCAGAATAATACTTTGAATCCTTCCTGCAGACTGAAGTTTCGACCTCAGTTCTGCTTTTTCCACTAAAAACACTTTCAGTTCTCAACTTTTGACACAAACACCAGGTAAAAAACTGTGAGTGTTTCTGACTACAGGAATTATTTCTGCTCTACATAATTCATGACGTAAACGACATCTGAAGCCTTCGAAAACATCCAGTGAGCTGAAAGTCTCTGGCTGCTCACCCACCTAAAATAAAACATGTTTCCTTGTTGATGGACGGTAGACTGAAGCCGAAACGCTCATTTTTTCATCCCAAACTAAGAACCCTGACATTTAATGGATTAACCTGCCTCCAGAAGGCACCGGAGCAATTAGGAAGAGACAGATGTTTAAAAAAAAGATTTTATAGACAATTAGTGTGACAGAAGAACGATATAGCTGCGAGTGTCTTCTTCCTTTCTTTCTAATCTGTTTGTGAGCTGCAAGTTGTTTATTTGATGAAGTTTAATGTTTTTATTTTTTCGTTTGAAAATGCTCCACGGACAAAAAAAAAGGAAATAAATAAAAATGTAAAAGCAGTTTGCAAGTAGTTATAAAATCAGAACCTCAGTTTTAAAACCAAAACAGCAAATTAAGTTAAATATATACCCAATTTTTATACCAGAGTTTTAGACAGTATTGCGGAATGACTGTCAGCTACTACCACACAGAATTTTAGGTCAGTTTCTCTAAAAATGACTGAATTATAGACAGTTTTGCATTTGACAGCCACCTGACTAAACAAAGCCATGTAAAAGCGTTGTTTTTAACAGCACAAATGTTCATTTAGCTCGGCATAAGCTCAGTAAATAAGGTAGAAAACTGTGAGAAAACAGGAATTTACATCCAGGGCCGTAGCTCCCACTGAGGACCCCGGGGTCCGGACCTCAGTGTTTCTCTGCTGTGTTTATTATAAAAACATGAATCCAATCAAGGCTTTTGAACGGCGTGGTTCTCTGCGTAGCTCCACCAGTTTCCTGTAGGAGGCGCTGCAACTGTGTGCAGCTGCAGCCAAACTCAATGTCTACGAAGAAGAGCGCAGCTTTGCTACCTTACTGCTAAAATAAAG
>NC_051431.1:2612855-2671521 GCF_001649575.2 Kryptolebias marmoratus
TTTGCATCCTGGTCCAGCTCCAAAACTACAACACCTCACTGGTATTTGATAAAAAGGTGAAATCTCTGCTAAAATCTTGTGTTTTGAATCAACATTCATATAAACTAATTCATGTCATTTCAGTGAGTCATCATGGTTGTGCCCTGAGGCTGATCCCCATGGATTTACAAACACACACAAATACATGTCATATACACATTCAAGCCACTTGTTTTAAATAAAAGCTTCTATTTTAATGAAGTTTTGGTCTTCATTGTAACTAAAGTCTGACTACAAGTTTCACTGAGCTCTGAACGTTTGTGATTAAGGGACCAGTGCATTTTGAGTGGCCAGTTTCGACACAGAAACTGTTTTTTTCTCAAACTGACAACATTTCGTTCCACAGAAAATCCAAATTTAGATCACATGAGAAAATATCTTCCACCCATCCATCTATTTCCTTCCACTTCTCTGTGGTCAGGAAGCAGAAACAACAGGCCCATATATTCTCATCCATCTCAGCTCATAAAATGTAAAAGACTGCATCCATTATATAGTCACTGTTACGTCTGCGCTGCTGCAGATCAGATTATTGTTGGTAAAAAAAGGACAAATAAAAGGTTTAACTCAAACTCTAATGTGAAGCAAGTACCAACCCTGTGGGACTCGTTATAACACATCGCTGCTGCTGTCATTCAGGAGCTCGTTAGCAAGAAATCTAGACGTTCGGACTCACAGCGTCGATGTAACGAGGAGACAAAGATGGTGGGGGACAGGTGGGCACGGGGAGATGCACCTGCATGCCCGTTTGGAGCGAGACAGCATTGGACACATTTTCTGTATTCGAGGATGCAAACTGACAGATCTTGAAGTGTTAGGGTCAGGTGTTGTTTTCAAACTCTCATTTATTCTAACGTAAGACAAAAAGACTCTGCTATCAGCATGTGAGGGTGGCTGTAGGATTATTAGGAGCTTATAGACAGCAGCAATATGCAGACATGGAATGATCCGTGATTTTACCGCTCTGAGAAGAAACTCCGAGCAGAGAGGTCAATGCCACTGTCAGTTTTATCTCTACGGGACATTAAAAACATCAGAGGCTGAACAAAGTGCTTTATAATTCAATCCAACAAAAGGATAAAAACAACTATAAAAGCAATAAAACAAGTTGAAGCCGTAATAAAATACAGAAAGAAAATAAAACCATGAGTTCTGTTGGAACTCTGCGGTTTCACACCAGAGCTGTTCGGTCTTCTTTAACGGACCGCTTCGTTCGGGCAGGTGTGGAAGTTCATCCAAACTCTGGTGAACCAAACAGGTAAACTCTGGGCTTCGGGTCACCTGCCAGCGAACCTCGGTGTGGTGAAATGCCCACCATCCTGCAGGTTTTCCTTGTTTCTCTGCTTCAACACACCTGATTCAGAGGTTAAATCACCTCTTCATGTTCTGCAGAAGCCTGTTAATCACCCATTGATTCAAATCAGGTGTGTTGGAGCAGAGGAACAAGTAAAACCTGCAGGATGGTGGCCCTCCAGGACCAGGGTTGGCCACCCCTGGTCTAAGCAGTCCATATAATAAGAGGTAAACTGTTCCACAGATACGGAAAACCTGAAAAACCCCATTTACCTTTAGATTTTAATTTGGGTCTTAGAACATCATTGACCGAGGGCTTTTACTAGACTGTATTTGTTAAGGAGATCACATAAATATAATGTGGAAAGGTCATTTAAAATGTAAAAAGCAAGCAATAAAATCTTAAAACCAGTCTGAAAATGGACAGGAAGCCATGACGAGCTGCTGAGATCTGGGTGGTTTGTTAGCAGCACAAACAAGAGGTGATATAATAAAAGCATGAATCTTTTGTTTTCAGGTGATGTAAAAAATGTATTCATTATATTATTTTATTTTCTGTTACAGCGATGAGTCTTAATTGGAAAATATTGATTTGATGCTGTGATCTGTTTGTCCAAGTTGTCAAAAATAACCCCTGAAGCCAAGACTGCCAACTGGAGAAGCCCATTTCCGCCAGTAAAGAAAACAAAAGCCCAACAGGAAGTCATAATTTTGACTTTCAAAGTCATAATTATTAGATTTGAACTTAAAATTATGACTTTCTATCTCATAATTATGACTAAGTCCCATAATTATGACTTTAAATCTCATAATTATGACTTTAAATCTCATAATTATGACTTTAAGTCTCATAATTTATGAGATTTAAAGTTGTAATTATGAGTTTCTATCTCAAAATTACGACTTTGAAAGTCAAAATTATGACTTCCTGTTGGGCTTTTTTTTTCTTTACTGGCAGAAATGGGCTCCATACCCAACAGAATAACCAAGGGTATTACATTTTGGAGGAGGTGTGAGAGGGTGAATTTACATCCTCCTGAAGAACACGACACCACCTGAGTGAAACAAACATGGCCGCACATATTTACGACACACAAACAAATCCAGAGGAGGCCATTCTTCACTGTTAGGGACAAAAGTAGAGGAGCGGTGACTAACGAGCTTTGAAAAGATGAAACTGTTTTAACGTTAGGAGCTGCTTGATGGGCAGGAATCTGGTTTATTGGGCTGTTTTTACAATTCAACAGGGCTGGTTCCCAAACTTTTCAGCTTCCGACCCATAAAATAACAGTGACAAAGGTGTGTGACCCCATCTGTTGGCTGTTTAAATATCAAGTTACAATTAAAAACTGGGTTTTTAATTGTAACTTGATATTTGGAGAGTATCTAAGGACCCATGATTGGTGTTGGGTGACCCACACTGGGGTCCTGACCCCAACTTTGGGAATCTTTGATTTAGAGGATGATTCAGAGACATTTTGTGGTGAGGATAAAGACTCAAAACTCAAAGTTTCTGTCCCTAATGAGGCCAGCAGAAAAGTTCATCCCTCTAAATAAAGACACCGAGCTGTAAAAGGTGCTGTTGAAGAAAACGCTTCTAAATTACAAGAAATGGAGAGAAAGATTTGTGGAGCTTAAATGAGAATCATGACAAGAAGATTTTATCTGTAATCTCCTTGGGTGTCAGACAGAAAACAGTCTGCACACCGTGAACCTCTAACTGAGCGCAAAATCTATTAGCTTTGAATGAAAGTGACATCTCTGAGCGTTCTTCTGCACATAAAAGACGGAAAAATTACACCTTAATGAGACAGAGGAGAGAAACCGATGTCCTCGTTGCCTTTCTTATTTTATCTGCGAACAAGCATCTGTCTGGAAATGTCAAACCTGTGGTGTGTTAATAAACAGCACACCTTGCCAGGTTATGGATTGTTCCTAATTGTAGCTTGAAGGCTCTGGTGATGATAAACAGAAGCTGGATCATTATCAATCTAATAAATCAGCCAGTATGAAGTTGTTTTTTATAACTTTTGAATTGGTCGTAGCTCTTTAAATGACTTTTATCAGAATATAGTCCTTTTCATCAATCTGTCTGTGCAGATGACGTTACCCACCCTGTGAGGAATAAACTACAGATCCAAACCCGCCGTACGTCCATTCCCCGTGCTGTAGCATTCTGTCTTCAGTCTGGTTACAGGGCAGACCTGCAGCCTCCGCACTGCCTGTCGCTCTGATATATAACTGAACCGGAGCAGACATCATTTAACAAGGGAGGAGGAAGAACGGAGGATATCCACCTACAGGCTCAGAGGGAGGTGGTCTGACAAGAATTCACACAGAGACAGAAAAAGGAAACTATATATTATGATGTGCAGTAAATGTGTCGCGTGTCAGAGCTGGTTGGCCCCGGCGGCACGTCATGTGTGACTCTCTGAACACCTGAGCTGATCACAGCAGCAGGTGGAAATGCATCCCTCTCTTTGCAGGGACTTCATCACACAGCGACACACATTTAACACCTTATTCAAGAACATCTTGAACTCTTAATTTGCTCACCGAGGTGAGAAACTGAAGAGGCCTGAGTTGATCACTTCCTTTGTTTCCCGTTTGCTCGAGTATGTCACTTCCCACAGCTGTCGACAGCTTTTATTAAGAAGCCTTGCTTTATGAAAAAATGTTTAATTTAGTGCAGAAGTATTTTGTTACAGCTGTAGAAGTCTTTAAGGGTTGACACGAACAGTGACGGAACGCTGCAGATCAGTTCGATTGCTCTCACGGCTGAATAAGAAACACAATTATCTTTTCTCTTTTGCTCTGATTAGAAACCTGAGTGATGAGGTTTTAATATGCTGACGGTTTTGGGTGAAGCTGCACGTGTCGAATGATGGAGCGTCTCATGCAGGCCACGTCTCGACTTTTACTGACAATTAATATTGATTTACTGATCCGACGGTGATGCAGCTGCAAGCCTGTTAGCAGCATCACAGGAGGGAAGGTTTCGCCTTTTAGCAACACAGCAGTTCAGAGTTCTTCATGTGAAACAGCAGAAACATTAGGATTTATTCCATGCAAACCAAAGACAGAGATGGGGGGTGGAAACTTAGACCCAGACAAAGAGAAGAATAAATATCTGCTTCTTTTAACAAGATTCAGACAAATAAATCTAAATCTACAACAACTACTGGAACCAGAAAGGTAAGAAAAAGTCTCCAAGAGTGGGTGAGATATAAACACATCTGATATATTTTAAGCTGAATGTTGCACATATTGAGTATAATCTGCATCTAATTCACTGGAAGTTAAGCTTCTCATATCCAGAAGAAGCACCTTTAGTTTTTGTTTTAAAGAAACTTATTTTATTTTCCTCCTTGGTTGTTTCTGTCGTTAGGCTCTTGATGGTTTTCTGTCATTTCTAGAGAAATTAAAATAAGACAGCTGAAACTTCCCGTCCCTCGTCTCTTGCTAAACACAGAAAGGTTTAATTCTGAATCTATTAATACGTGTAAACATGTCAAAGCTGCTGATTGGAAGCTCATCCTGCTGGAGTTTGGTGCAGCATTTTAATCCGACAAAGACTGGAAGCTAAAAATCTAAAACCTGAAACTGTCGCTTGTTTCATCCTAATGACAAAAAGAAGACATCCCTGCACACATCAGGGGGACATTTGTGTTTCTGACGTAAAAAACGTGCAACATACTGTAAGGTTAACAACAGAGCAACTTAAAATTAAGGCTGCAGGGGAAATAAATTTCCTTTTTGTTGTCGGATCTCAACTCTGCACCGATTCATTTCAATTCAAATCTGTTCCCCCACAAAAAATCGATTATTTTTAAAAACAATAAATTTATGCCCAATCTATAAAATTCAACACATCATTCCCAGGCACAGATAGCAGCAGCAGCTAGCGTTAGCAGCACTATAATATTTCTGACAGCATTGTGAAGGTTTATAAAACTATTTGAATGAATCAGTATGAAGTTCAATTATTTATGCTTTAACATGAAGTTAAAGGCCTTTAAGGTAAAGGCAGTAAAATAGTGACATAGTTAACAGCGTACCACTAACACACAAATAAAATTAGGCTCGAACATACCCAATTAAACGGACATAAACACACATACATTAAGTGGATTAAGTCACAGTAGCAGACCGAAACAGATACATCAAAAAATAAACATAGTACCTAAATATATGTAAAATTCTCTCCCTCAATCCACACAAACGATAACACAACTGAAAACAAAAAGTCAGGTGCCAGGGCATACTTCTGTTAATCTGTCAGATTCGTCAAATTCGAGTCAAAAGAGAAGATGAAAGAAAAAGAGACATCGATAAGAGTAGTAATCACCTGCAGCCTTTTCAGTCTGGGATATTAGGAAATTGATCTTTCTAAGAGTTCTTAATAAAGGTTTTTTTTTAAATTTAATGAAATATCGTGCATCTTGAAGCCAATGGACAAATGATGGAGGTCGAGGAGATTTCTATTTCATTCTAATCTTTGTTGGTATCATTCATCATCAGCTCATTAGTCCAGTCAGATTTAAACGTTGTTTCTCTGAGCGGAGGTCATTCTACAACAGGTAGATAAAAATGCCTCTGCTGTACCTGTTAATACCTGCAGTCGATGTTCGACTTTATAAAAAAGGAAACTATTACTCCGTTAAAAGAACATCAGAGCAGCCTTCACCTCCACGATCAGACCTAAAACCATCCTCGCCTCTTTCTGCCTCCCTGCAGACTTTCACCTGACACCAGAAAATGAGATTTTTTTGTTTCTTTTTACAATAATCACAGATAGAAATTAAACTGTTTACATTCTGGCGTCAGTCCTGACTGACCTTTACGCTGAACCAGGAGGCAAGCTTAAAAAGGAAAATGTTTGTGAGGCATCATGAGGTCTGCAGAGATAATCCCAGCGGGAAGAAGCGTGCAATTCGGAGATAAACACTCGGGCGGATGCATAATGGTGAAGGCATGAGTGAGAAACAATGATGGACATGTAGACAAAGGCAGAGACAGAGGGCGGTAAAAGGAACAAATAGCTGTAATAAATCTTTCAGCTTGTAACCGACACACAGGACAAGCTCAGGGGAAACGACAGAAACCAGGAGGAACACGAAAACACCACCTCTGTAGACGAGAATTACATAAAACTGAGAAAAAATCTGCAAGAATGAACAGCAGATAAACACAATAAAGACGAGAACAGACGCTAAAGAAGGTTCATTTCGAAGAGCAGAGAGGAAACACTGCAGATCTGCAGCAGTTTTCATCATTTTTAATGGAAAACTGAGTTTTCCGCTCCACTGCCGCATCATAAAAAAATTAAATGTATTTGGAAATTACATAAAAATGAAGGAAATTAAAATGTAGTTTATTTGCTCTTTTTGCACTGTACTGGCACCGTCCTAATGGTTCTCCCAGAGAGTTTAAACTCATCAGATGAACTCTTCAAAAAATAAAAGAAATAAATCCTACAAATTAATCTGTCACCATTTCTTTGACTCCACTCGTACCTCTTCTTTTGAATTGCAACATAATTCATGTTTTTCGTCCATTTGGAAACTATTTTCAAGAATATTGACACGAATATCAAAGATGATCGAGACGCATAACTTCAATCGTTTATCGCTGCCTCGGTTCGTGGAGCTACGTTCTCTGGATGAAGCGAGATGATTGTGCTGCTTGTGAATAAGAAGCTCTAAAACATTATTTACAAGGTTTACCTCTGGTTCTGTGAGAAACTATGCAAAGAAACGGACCATTATACACATGTATATAATTAGCAGACACGCAGCTGATGTTATCTTGTTTCAGCAGCAAAGGAACTCCTGATCTTGCTGTTGCAAAATCACAGATTTTTAAGTTTTAAGGAGAAAACTGTGATTTTTGATTGGTGGTCAAAACTTCTGTCTCTTCATCTTCACCATATATCGCCTTCTGAGAAGCTTTCACAGACTTTCTTTAAGCTTTTGGGTTAAGTTAAGCCAGGAAACTGATTTTCTTGCATGTCTGCTGTCAGGTAAGATGTTTATCTGAAGCCGGGATAACAGAATCATATTCTTAGATCCGGTTCATTTGTTGCCTTCTCCTCTCATCTCCTTCATTCATCAACTTTTCTGCACATTCTCTGACACACATACATAAATTCAATGTGATGAATCCGTAAAAAGATGTAAATCAGCTAATTAATCAGCCCTGGCATTTAAAACTAAATTTATCCTCCCACTTCCAGTGGGGCGAACAGTCAAGCCTGATTATGATCAACATGACTTTTTCTTCTTTTTTTTATTCGAGATGAAAGCCGAATGAACAGACCGGAGGAGGCGAAACATGAAGTAAAAGGTCAGTTTTCTGCAGGAAGCAAAGACCTGTCAGAGTTTTTCTGTAATTCTCCAGCTGTCGGTTGTAAATAAATGCACTTTGCTTCTCAGGAAATTATCCTGAGAAGCATTTAGGGACAAAGATGATGAACATTAAGAAGAAACCAGTGAAGTCCTTCCACCATCTGTCCAGGAGGCCTTTAATCCTTCCGGGGATGAACTCTCATCGTAAACGTGTTTCATCCAGGTGGCGTCTCAGCTGGTGCCGCGTTCTTCACCCTCACACTTACAGGTCACAGCACCCACACGTCAGAAAAACACACCCTCAGCAGATTTATCACGCATGGAGACTCTCAGCTGATCAGCATTTCCTCTGCAGGCCATTTAATGTGTATCGACTTCTGCGTTTTATTATTACGGATGGAAAAAGGAGCAACAAGCGTCAAGACCGCGGCAGGAATCAGAGCTCAGAAAGACTAAATCTAAACATAAACCCAGGCGGTAAACTAAAGGTTTATCATTCCTTGAAGGAATTTCAGGTCAGAGTTTTGAGCTCGATGTTTGTAAAGTTGATGAAGTTACAGCCTTTTTTGTGTTGACTGATGTTGATTTGCTGTGGGAGAGTCTCCAAAAGGTAATCAGCTGTAGATGTGGATCCAGAGTTTTATTAAGATTTGTCCCATTAGTTCAAAACTTTATAAAAAATTGGATTAATTCACAGGATAGTTTGCTAACAGACAGACAGAGTTGATGCCGAGAGTTACTGCTAAAGTAAAAATATAATAAGAAGCATAAAAAACATGAAACAAAGGGAATGACGGGACCATAAATATGTACAAGACAGGTGAAAAATAATAAAAACCTAAAGACCAGAGACATGTTAATCAAAATAAACACAAGAACTACGACACTATCTTGATTTAAAACACCCAACTGAGCTGAAAGCATAATTTATCTCTTCCTTAATTAATGATGATTATATTTGACGTTATTAAACGCTGTAACTAAACGCAGCATGAATATAAAATCTGTTCCCCGATAATGCAGACGGGAAAAAGCAAAACCAACCGGATGATGGAAACAGGAAAACAGATGCGTGAGCCCAGAGGCTGAAACATCGTTTCTCCACAGCAGCATGAAAAAAAAACACATAAATATGGTCCAAAATCTCAAAAACTGCCACTGTGAGTAATCGATTACATCTAATTTAATATTCAACAAACAACAACATGCTTTAAGAAGAATAATCAAGTTCAGAAAAACACATTTCTTTCTTTGCTGAGAGAAAAGGAACAAATATCTCATCTTAATCCAGTGAACTTCCTGCAGATTTATCACAATAAAAGCTGCAAACTGAAGCTTCATATTTTCAGATTTTACTTTATTTATTTTAGAGCTCAAAGTCTTCCTCTCAAACCCTGCAGACAAATATTATATTTTCACACATTATCCTGTGACTCTTTTCATTTTTTATCATGTTTTCTGACATACGGACTGTTTTTAACTGCAGATCTGCTCCAAAAACTGTTTAATTTTCCTCTTCTGTTTGTTTATGTGACTTACTGATTGTTATCTATCTATCTATTATTACTAAAAAAATGATCATTTTATTAATCGTTTTTAATTTACTCTTTAAATCTGGTCTCTTTTTACTTTGTGGCATAAATTTCAGTCTGACTCCCTCGATGAACTCACAGCCAGCTGTTATTACTTTGGTAATTGCATATTTCTTTTTAATAATAACAAATCTTAATAGTTAAACTGTCGCTCCATTGTTATTATTTTATGATGGAGCCAGAATATAGTTTTCCCAGAGACATTTACTCCTGCCTTCAAGGTTCAATCTAAGTTCTTATAAACTAATAAACTAACCTTAGGGGATTCTTGCAGACACAATCAGCTTTATTTCTGTTATTTTGGACATGATTATCCCAAAATTTAAAAAATCCTACTTTATTCTGAGGTTTAGTCTCTAAAAAAGGACATAACGTGTGAATGATTAATAAATCCCCTAAGAGGCTCTGTGGGGTTTTATGAATAGATTTTACAGTTAAATTTACAGTGAATCTTTATTATGGTGAACTAACAGCACAGGTGAGGTTAACCTCATGGTTCTGACAGTTTGAGACGATTCCACCTGAGCTGACTGATGAAGCCTAAAGATGATCAAACATGGAGACAGACGCCAGCAGAGGTGCTTCAGGTCTATTATTAAAACCGCCGGGCGTCCCGGAGGACATGACTGACACGGTTCTGCAGATCACCACAGTAACCCCGCTGGGGAGGAAGGTGGATGATGCAACGTGCGTTCCCAGCGTTACGCTCGGCGCTCTGCAGGAAGCTGCTGATTCAGTCAGCAAAAACATCTGTTTACCTCAGGAGAAGGCTTTGCTGATCTGAACAAACGGAAACACGACTGCTACTGAAGAAAGATCAGATGAACGATTCAAAAAAATAAAGAAATAAATCCTACAAATGAGCCACTTCAAGTCTGGCACCATTTCTCTTTGTCTCCACTCGTCCCTCTTCTTTTGAATTGCAACACATTTCATGTTTTCGTCCATTTTGGAAACTATTTTCAAGAATATTGACACAAATATCAAAGATGATCGAGACGCAGAACTTCAATCATTTTGTGGCTTACTATAAGATGAGATTCTGTCTCGTGTTTAAATTTAAAATATGCATGCAGAGTGCTGCAGTCTGAAGAAAAACATGGATAAAAGCTTCATTTTTATCCTTCCTGCTCTGCAGAGTTTATTGTTTCAAGGAGGATCTGATGCAGCTTTATTTATAAACGATGAAAAAATAAAATACCACAGGGTTAAAAGTGTGATCTTATATTAAAAACAATAATTAGAGCAAACAAATTCCACACCGCGGCCGTGTTAGACCTCTTCAATGAGCCGAAGAGGACTGAAAAGGGGGAAAACCTGAGCAGTTCTTAGAATAAAGTCTCCTTTAAGAATAAACAATGTTTCTGAAGCTGTATCTGTCTGCTGCAGTGAACTGAAGAACGAGTCAAAAATGTTACAGCGGAGCAGATGCTGTCATCAAATCCAATGAGTTGACCCAAAAGCACCAGAAGCTCCGGGGGCAGGAAGATAAAAATAAACAAGCTCAGATTTACCAAAAACAAACAGGGTCGGCCAAGAACATGATACGAAACGAGCGAGCGGGGAGACTGACAGAAAAATGGATCTGAAAAATAAACTCTTCATCCTGAGAGGACAGAAGAACAGAAATAAAACCAGAATACAGGACAAGGAATAAAACAAAGAAAACAACCCTCTGATGCGTCTATAAAAGGTTTTGGGTTTTAATCAGAAATAATTAATAAATCAGGAGCAAATGATATCTTTCTGAGTAACAAGGATATCGTTCCAAGAGACGGAGAAAAAGCAAACAAGTTCCTAAAGCCTCTCATAAAGTGGCACTGATGAGTAAATATTTAATGTTATTCTTGAGTTTCCTGGCACAGAACGTACCCCTGAGCGCCCCTGCTTCGCTCCTAAATTAAAACAATTAAAGTCTGATGAACTCTCGTCCAGACAAACATCCGTCTGCTGCAGCTGATTCCAAACTGTGGACATCCTGATAATAATTAACCTGAGCCCGAGCGCATCTTTAATCCTGCTGCCTGAAACCAAACAAACTTATCAGCGTGACCAAGAAAATCCACACCAGCCTGCAATCAGTTCCACCAGCTTATAGAATAAAACTTTACCTGCAGTTCATTCAGGTTCAGACGATCTCTTTCTAACCAAAACCAAAAAAAACACGTTGTGTAACGATGATGTTGCTGCCATAAAAATCAAAATTACCTTTTTTTCCCCTGGATTTTCTTAGTTTCAACATTTGATATGTTTACTTTGTTCCATTATGAATAAAATACTGGTTTTAATTACATTTTACACAATAGCCCCAACCTGGAGTTAGGCTGCAAGACAACTGATTAGTTCAAGGACAATAAAAACAACTTACAAAATTAAATATTTTGTTTCTATCCAACTTCCACATGAGACGATGCTTTAACGAAGATATGAAGCAAATTTACATTTCTTTTTTGGAAATAACAAATCTTTACTCTCTTCACTGACAAAAGTCTTGTACTTTCTTATTATTAGTATTCTTTCATGCACTGGAATACTTCCATTTCACGAAAAAAGGAATTAAGCTTTATATTACTATAAAATAAGAGCTAATAAATAATAAAACAAGCTTTCAAAATAAAAGTATTTTGCTTAGAATCATCAATTAAACTCAATTATTTTTTCATCATTATATTTCAGTAAATGTTCAAATATCTAAGATTTCTTAAACTAAATATGATTGTTTATATTCTATTTAATTTGACAACAGTTGGAGCAAACAGTGACTTTAACTTTAAAACTTTACGAGTATTTTGTTGTCAGTTATGTAGGATTTTTATTTGTCCTTTTTAAAGGTGAAGCTGCTGCTCGTGTCTCTCGGTTTTTTTTAAACAGTATAAATGGCGTCTCCCGTCTCCCGATGGGGTCGCTGAACTCCATCAGGACGAGCCGGATCGATCCGTCACGGCCGTAAAGCTTCGTCTCTTGTTCTTCATGCTGCGACAGACACACCTTCACGCCTCAAACAGAGGACTCCGTGTTTTCACGACTGCAGAGGTGCAAACCGGATCGACCGAAGCCACGATGGGATGTTCGCATCCAAAAGCACCAATCCGTGTGGTTTAACTTTCAACAGCCAATTAATCAAGCTAATTCTAACGGCTGAAGAGATTCAAATTACATGGTTGTAAACATGGAGTGATCAGAGAAGAGGATAAATATTGTAAATTAGGCCTGGTGCACACGTGAAAACAATTACCGTAATGTGCTGCGGCAGGAGACGGGCTTGTTTGTGCGTTAGATTAACTAACTGGTTACCTGCTGACATTTCCCATCAGATAATGAGACAAAACTCCCAGCAACGACTGCAGGAGTTCACTTCGTCACATCGTTCATGCATCGGAGCACAAAGACAGATTTCACTTTAAAGAAGCATAAAAAACACGAACCCTAACCCTGCAACAGGAAGTGGAGCTGTTAAAATGAGTTTTTCTAACAGGAAATCCCTCCATTAATGGCTTCTGCTCAGTTTTCCTCATCTGTAAAAGAACGAGGACCTTTAATTACCCCGTAACGTTCAACTCATCAGTCTACAGTTTCACGCTGCAGCTGAAAGGTTGGAGTCACTCCTCTTCACGAGTTTGTGTCCATCTTGAGTCTCTTCTCATTATACACGATCCCTCTGGGGTCCATTTTCAGAAAACAGAAACGTGGCTTTTCTCTGTTTTGCTGATGATCTCCGCCTTTATTCCTCCGATCCGTTTGGTAGTCCATCACACCGACAGTCAAGCCTCATTGAACCGCCTTGGAGATGTTCGAACACAGAAGGAGATGGACTTTTTTCAATCTAAACAAAAGCAAACCAGACAATCTAATCTCCTGAACCGCTTCGAGTTATCGACCCTTTAGATGCCTACTGTCACCTGTCTGCACCTCGGAGGAATTATTGACGGTGCTTGAAATTTGAGAAACAAGCGTCTCCTGAGTCGGGTTAAGGTCGACGTTCCATCTGACCAGTTTGAGACAGTAATTCCTGTTTACATCTTATTTGGATGTGTTACGGCCCGGTGGCCTTCAGTGTATGTTTTCTTTTTTCCCTCCTCCTCCTTGTGCAGGCTCTGTTGTGGGACCATTGGATGCAACCCTTCCTGTCTCTCCTTCCTGGTCGCCGCCTACAGACGTCGTGATTGGCTGGCCAACCCTTCCTGTCTCTCCTTCCTGGTCGCCGCCTACAGACGTCGTGATTGGCTGGCCAATTGACTGCTCCACCTATCCCTGAGGAGGCTTGCCATATTTAAACCCTCACTTCCTTTCCCCAGGGCGGCTGTTCCTTTGTTTGAACAGTGCGCCTTGTTGCTGACTGTGTGCCTCTGATTTCAGCTTTGTCGCTTTGTTAGACTAGATAGTTTAACGTGTTGTGACTTTGTGTTTTAGAAGTATCTTGGGTTTGCTTGTTGTCTGGTACTTCTGTGCTTTGTTTGGTTTTCAGCCCTTACTTAGACTTTTAAATTTGGGAGTAAGTTGGCTGCATGTTAAGTTGCGACCACATTTTTAGCTTTGAATGGAATTTGTGTTTGTTAGTGATGGATATTTTTCTTTCATGTGCTACCCACTTGTTTGAAGTGTATGTTTATTGTAACTTTACTTTTCACTCAATGCTTTAAGCTCAGCAAGAATAAATACCTTTCCTTTTCACCACCTAAAAAAGTCTGTGAGTCTTAAATGTCACGTCTTTACCCCTTTGGCCGAGCTGAAACGTAACAGGATGACTTTAACTCTCTGATCAGTCATCTCAAAGACACCTGCAAGCTGTTTAAAATGCATCAGCTCTCCTTCTTACTGAGAAGGAAAAACATGATCGCTCCACACCTGCACTGCCCTCCTTACACCGGCTTCCTGCACTTCACACAATCCAGTTTCAGGCTTTACTGCTTGGTTTTAGGTCTCCTTACCTGTCTGAACCTTTACACCAGTGGTCTCCAACCCTGGTCCTGGAGGGCCACCATCCTGCAGGTTTTACTTCTTCCTCTGCTCCAACACACCTGATTTGAATCAATTGGTGATTAAAAGGCTTCTGCAGAACATGAAGAGGTGATTTAACCTCTGAATCAGGTGTGTTGGAGCAGAGAAACAGGTAAAACATGCAGGATAGTGGCCCTCCAGGATTGGACACCCCTGCTCTACACCTTTACGCCCCAACCTGAGTTGTCAGACTCAAATAAAACCAGAGGCGGCCTCAGACTGTTGATCGTTTTGAAGCTTTTCACAGGAGCGAATCTGAATCCGGCTGCTTCTGTTTTGCTCTCCAGCCTTTTATGCTGTACATTACTCACAGGTCCTTTCTGCTTTCTCTCCGTCTTTATTCCTCTCCTCATTCATTCAGCAGTAAAGACTGTTTACAGCTGATAAATCAGAGCTGCACAAACCAACCATCTCTGCTGCAGTCAGCAAATAAATACAGTCGTAATATTACCTGACAGGCTTTTACTGTCAGGTCAATGAAGCGATTGATGCAAAGACAGGTGGATCACATCCTCAGAAGAATATGACAGAATTAACCTGTTAACAGCAAAGCCTCAGGTGGGTTAGAAGCCGTATCTCACCTGAGCACTCAGCTGGTTCTTAGTGTTGTGGAATAACCGAAGTTAACCTGATTTTTGTTTACCTCCGCCTCCCGCTCCGTGTTGTGATGCCAACAGCTGAGACAGCTGCATTTTAATGTCTTGGTTTAACTGATCTCGTTTTCCTTGTATTTTTGCCTCACTAAATAAAGCACCCATATCTCACTTTGTGCTCCGCCAACAGCTAAATGAAGCAATGAATCTTCTTCCCGCGCCACAGCAGCCTGCAGGCTCCGATGCACAGAGAAAACAGTCGACAATACAACTTTTTCTGCTGGGTCCGGAAAATCTGGTCCAAACCCTATGTGCTCCGTAAGATGATAACCAGCTTAGGCAGCATCATTCCCCGGCTCAGGGCAATAAACAAGTTAGTTCTGTAGAATTATCTGACTATTTCTCCTCAGAAAACCTGCCTGTAGCCTTCAAATCACAGTCAAACATATTTAATTGCATATTTAACGCGATTATCTGAGTGATGCTGCTCTGAGCTTTTATGAGGTTTCCTAATAACACAGGTATGTATTTGTGACCTAATGGTGTGGATAATTACAGATAACTAGAAAAGTTCCTGGAGAAACTTTAAAGTTTGGTGCGTAATTTTGTTTCCTCTTCTTAAATCTTAACAACCTAATCAGCTGTAGACATACAGTAGATATAATTATTACTTTCTGAGAGTTCATGAGATTCTTTCCTGACAGACTTTCTCTTCAGAAGTTTTTAGGAAAGCTTCAAACAAAACAAAAAGTAAAATTTGATCTCTTTGCCATCACAGTATGTTTTAGGGAAAGCTGACAGCTAATAAATATTGATAGAAATGACTGATTTATGACCATTTTTGTGTTTAATACGTCAGCTATGGTAGCCGTCTTGTCTCAGAATGACTGAGCCGGTTGGGTACGTTGTTATATTTAGGCCAATGTACCCAAAGAATAAAAACTATATAAATCTACAGACACAGGTGGATAACAGAGAGCAAAATCAGCAACCTGCAGATTAAAGATACTGAGCAGGAAATCTACATGAAACTGTTTTGGGTCAAGAAAGTATAACTGCAGATATGCAGATACTTGTTTGTTTTCACACAAACACATGTAAGCTAATAACCGGTTCGTTCCCCTCCTGTCAGGTCCGTAACGACAGGACCAGTTATTAGCCGGAGCCGAGTGCACGCTCACTGGGAGAGTCCAAGTCACACAGACACAAAAGCAGCCATTATTAATTTAATGAGACGCTACAACCGAGGTCGGCAGCGTTCAGGGGAATACTGGTGGGAGGAACCATCATTAGAACAAATCAGGGTAATGATGGGATTTAAATCAGCGGATTTATCATCACTAAGCTGCTGGCTCGGTTGGCTCTGAGAGCAAAACTTAAAAACTACAAGCTGATGATGCCAGGAAGAACAGCTGAAGCTGATATTCTTCACAGAAAACTACTTTGGATAATTGCTAAGAATGATTCAGGAATGTCCCGGTGGGATCAGGGCTTTCCGGGGAGATCTCTAAGTGCCTGTTTAATTTTTTGTCCGAGTAAATTAATCCAACGCTGCTTGCTTTCTAACTGTAACGGTTTGGAAAAGCAAATGCGTCATCATGAAGATAAAGGGTCGTTTTATCGATTCAGACGAGGACTTGGCCGGGGAGACGGGGGGGGATTGTGGTCAGATTTGATCAACTGAAACTCCAAATTTTCTGCTGGTTGTCGAAATGAAAAAGTTTGAGGCAAATATTTGTCCTTATCTGCAGTTCTCTGGGTATGAACAAGTATTTCTTTTGCAGTTAAAGTGTCGTATATTATATACGACACTTTAACTGCAAAAGAAATACTTATATATACGGTATATATAAGTTCAGTACTGAGGAGGGAAACTGACTCCATATAAGAATAACTGACATGTAACAAGACAGAACGAAGCTAATAAACCGTGGACGGACTGTTTGAAGAACGTTTTGTGTTGTTTGTATGTCCTTCTTAAAGAAAAACTCGCTGTAGGTGTATTTAAGCTGTATTAATATCATCACTGAGCTCAATCTTTCAGCCGAAGTTAACCAAACAAGCCCTTAATAATAAAAACTCTCAGGTGGTGCAAATCAGAAAGTTTCATGGAACAACTCGCCCAGACACAAACGCTACGTGCACACACACACACACACACACACACAGAGGCTCGTTTGAACCCTCTGGTTATAAATTATAGATGTCCTGGTGGAAACCTGCACACTCGGGCAGTTTTTAAATGAGAGGGATGCTGGAACCACAGACAGGCTGTGGATGTCGTTTTGACATTTCCTCTGGATTTCTGTTTGTTCTGAGATCAGTTTTGCACTTTAGACTGATTCCTGTGTTTATTAGGAACCTTTAGAAGCAAAATCTGTTCAGGACGGATGGAAATCTTCAACTGCAGCCAGAAGTTACTGCAGAGAAAGATTTTAAGCAAAATAAAAACCTTTTTATTCCTTATCAAAGTTGTCAGGTGGATTACAGGGACTGCATTAATAAAAATAAATCCATTTAATCTGAATTTATGCTCTTGTTGTAGAAGAAAAGAAAAATTTGCACCATTTTGCTCAGAATTAAATTTTCCTAAGAGGAAAAATAGACTTTCCCCTCTTAGTTTTCTATAACAGGGTAATAAAAATAATCCTTCTGTATGATGAGCCCACAAGCTTTGTTCTGTTCCAGTTGATCGTGTAGTTTAAATCTGAGGTTTCTGCTCTCTAACCTGCTCTGTTAAATGTTTGTCTGCTCGCTTGTTTTAATCCAGAACCACTCAGAACCACTCAGAACCACCCACCGATGACCCGGCACAGACAGCGTTCGCTCTGCATGTTAATGACAACACTGCAGTCGATGTGATGCATTCAAATACATTCATGAAAATAAGCTTAATTAGGTGGAAAACTGTGTGCCGATGTAGTTTTTTGTCTTACATGGAAGTGGTCCAGGCTCCGTTTCGTCTCGTTTGACTGAGTCTGAGTCACCTGTGAGTTAAAGATGGCGCCATTTTATTCCCAGCTTTTGTTTTTTTTACGAAGAGACAAAACTGAAGCTCACACCCTGCAGAAACTCAACTATCAACGACAAAAAAAGAGATTAAACTGTCAGAAAATAGGTTATCAATCGTTGGTACTTTATCAACTGTAACATCAGATTTAAAGCAGCTGAAACTAAATCAAATATCTGACAAATAAGCATTTCATTTACCATTTTAGCTACAGCAGACAAAAGCAAAATATGTGTTTAAGCCAGCTTCCATGATGAAAAATCTAATAAATTAAATTCCCACAAAATGCTGTTAAAGTGTAAAAAGTGTCACTTTTTCTTTCTGGTTTAACTGTGCTGTTTAAAGGTTTTGGTTCTGCTCCACATTCCACTACCTTCTGAGTAAAAAAAGTAAATAAAGGTAAAAATAAAGTCTCAGGTGAGCCTCAGTTGAGTCCCGACTCCCCCGGCTGTCAGTCTGCGAGCTGAAGCTGAGGCGATGCGGCGCTCAGGTGACTTCCTCCATCACGCTCCATCTCACCTCGAGCACGTCGTGTTTAACTCGCTCTTTCTCCTAAATTTCTCCTTTTCCGTACGGACGTGCACGAACCCCACGTCTTGCCTGCATGCCACTTTTAAGTTACCTGGTTTCTTCTTCTGTTATTTTTACGCCTTCAGTAACTTCAAGCCTCAGCGGTGTGGTCTCTGCAGAGTTTGTGTGTGTTTGAATGTCTGCGCTGGTTTGACTCACTTCCTGGGAGTTTTGGTTTTTGTCACAAACTCACACAAGCAAGTTTAAACCTAACTTTGCAGCCTTGGAAGGAATAATACCGCTGGTGTCTTTTCTGGAACCAAAACTGGGCCACACGGGACAAATCTTCCTCCAGAAAATAACCCCGGCAGAAAGAGACAACCCCAAATAATCAGCTGCAGAGGAGTAAATAATACGAATATCTCTGCAGAGTCTCTCCTAAAAACAAGTACTTCAGTGATTCTCTTTTATTTGGAGGTTCATCTGTAGTCAGATCATGTGAAATACTCAGTCTGCTGTGGGCAGAACCAGAAACTCTCATACACTGTTGCACAGGATGAAATTTAGGCCTTACAGGCTGTGAACAGATGCAGAAACCAGGAACCGAGCCTAAAATGTTTTGGTAAACTATTGGCACAGACCACATTTTGTAAGGCAGTTTTTAAAAGTATAATATTGTACATGAATCCCAGAATCCAGCTGGTATCTGATCCCACTGCAGTTATATTATTACATACACTTTGAAGGAATATTATAGTATTTCTTCTGCTGCTGGTGGCCCAAATGTTGACATCCTGACGTCATATTTAAGCTCATGTCAGGTTCAGGTGAGGTCGGTTCGACACGAGGAGCTAATAAAGTTTTAATAAAGAAACGAGCAAACAAAGGCAGCAAAAAATACAAACAAACCTCAAGAGACACGGAGGAAAAAACGGACCATAATCGACTGACGACAGCTAAAGACTGGAGCTGAGGAGGGAACAGGAGACAGGTGGGTTGATGATGACAGGGAACAGGTGTAGGTGGGCGTGACAGGACTGAGGAGCAGAGGCTAACTGAGCAAAATTACTGAAGGTGATGAAACATGTGAAATAAACAAGAGAAATTAACCCCAAAATCCACCAAAACAGAATCAAAAAATACAGATCCTGACGTCTTATCTACTTGTTTTCACCATTATTCCATTTTAAATTAATTATCAGCTAATATTAATAACATCCTGATAATATTCTCTATTCCTCTTTAAAGATTCTTTAGTTTTTTAAAAACTAACCAGGAAATTTATATATATGATGAAAAATTTACTCTTAGAACAAATCCAGTGAGCCAGAAAAGGCCAGAATATTTCAGAATAAAATAAATATTTCACTTTATGGTGAAAGAAATAGTATAAATCTTTGAGTGCTGGACAAATTCTCCACAAATTTTGAGATATGTTTAGAAAATAAAGCAAAAAACCCCTGCAAGTATCTGTAAAAGCACTTTGTTGTGATTTTGGACTCATTTCATGGTGGTGTGTGAAATATAAAAGCACTAAATGAGGAAATATAAAGCGGGATCAGCGTGGAGGAGCCTGTGAGTGCCATTCAGTGTCAGGCTGCAGAGCTCGAAAACAAAGAGCTTGTGCGTGACAGGCTGAGAGGAAACGAGCGATGAAGGGATGAATGAGCGGCAGAGAGAACAAGTGAGAGCCTGAGAGGCCTGGAGGGAACAGAGAAATAAAAGAGACCGGCTGCGAGGCATCGACGCACAACGACACACAACAACAACAACAACACAACGCTGCGAGACGTTCCCACAGCCAGCCATCCGTGCACGAATCAGGCAGGAACTCAAAAAAAAAGGCTGGAAGGATAAAATGTGGCCTCTTCGTTCATACTGGAGATATTTTATACATTTTATTCACCTATATGCAAATCACGAGGTTTTATAAACAGCATCTGTTCTCCTTTAAAGCCATAATAGTTGCCAAAATGTGATTTTTCTGTGTTTTTATTTGAATCACAGTTTCTGCATCATTAAATGAGAGTTAATGCAACTCAAACTCATCAGAAAACAGCAGATTCACAACTAAATTACAGAAATTCTCCTGTTAGAGTTCAGATTATCTCAGTTCCAACTTCTGCTTTAACCGACGCTTCGGTTTCCTCCCCAGAACGACTCCACGCCTGTCGCCTTTTAGTCGCCGTTTCTTTCCAGAAGAAGAAGAAGAAGAAGGTCACCTTTTCTCTTTCCACCTGCCGTCTCTGACTCGTCAGAGGATTATTTCACCGAGACTGTCCGAAGTGGACTCGTCAGTGTTCGAATGTAAACAAACGACTCGTAATTGTTGGCAACAAACGCAGTAAACGTTTGGTAGTGAATGATTAGGTATTTGTATCGTAAATGATACACACATATAAAATAATTAAAATCAAAAACACCGAAAAATCGTGTATTTTGACATCTTAAATACATTTTGTAGAAAAGCTTCTCTGTGTAGCATCAAGGTTTCTTTAGTTTGGTTACTTTAAAACATCAAACTAGTGAAAGTTAATGGAAAAACTAATAAATACAGGAGGTAACATGAATCCAGTTTAAGACAGCAAAGACTTTCCCTCCCTTTCTGTGATCACCGCAGCGTTTTAGTCACTTTTTATTTCTTCCTGGCTGTGACCTTTAAGAAGCTGCTGATGGACGGCTTCATTCAGAGATTCTGCTGCTGCTTTCCAGGGTTATTACGTTCAATAAAAACCTTTTTTATAATGTGCTGGAGAAAACAGCTGAAGATAACAGTCGTGTCAAACGTATCTGAACAGAGCTGTCTCCAATCTTTTTTATTATTTAGGTATTTTTAGAAATATATCCATTAGGCTCGCCTCTTCTTGTAACGATCTCCTTGTGCTCGCCTCCGCCCTGCTTTGCTCCACAGAGGCAGACTTTATGTTGTTAGGCTGATGAAGAGCAGGTTCAATCAATGATACGACGAGCCCTCGGTTCCTTTAAGAGGAGCGTCTCCCTGAGCTGCACACGTCCTCAAACTGCATCTGCAAGTTTCCAAAATGTCTCCAGACGTTCCCGGTGGTTCTCAGTTATGTCACAAAATGTCACTGCAGGTGTCTCAAACCTGTCTCAGTTTAGTTTCTGCAATTCTAGAGAGAGAAATCTGTATTTTGACACCTTTAGAGGAGCCCTACTTATGACAGAAAACATCCGAGGCCACAGCACCAAATGTCTGGGTCTGAAACCCACGCTGATAAATAATGATTCATAAAACCTGATCTAAACCTTCGTTACTGAAGTGTGCTCCGGTAGGTTTAATTATAAACATGGGAAGGGCACAAAGCGGGCTGAGGCGTGTACGAAGAGGACAGAGGTGGACAATTAAATAATGTGCACGGCTAAGAATACAGATTTACAAGCTGTGCACACAAAAACAGGCCAGGATTTTCAAAATAATGCTGCTCAAAATGGGCTCACACGGCTCGCCGGTGCAGTGAGGCTGCACGGAAGAATTTGCACATTTCTTCACAATTTTTTTGCAAATTTGAGTCGACAATTAATCTCCACCAGCTGCAACTCAGTGAGATTTTAGCGCCATCAAACAAAACTGCAAAAACATGAAATAGTTCTGACCTTTATTGTCCCTCAGGGGAGAAGTTGAACAATTCCTCCAAGTTCAGCGACAAACATGGGCTCATTTAAGAGTTCCATAACATTTCTATGGGAATAAAATAAACCAAAAAATGCTCATTTAAAATCCCAAAGAGGGTTTAGCTGACTGATTAAGTTAATTTATTGTCATTGGAACAAATGCAGGCAGCCTGTACCTTTGACCAGATGGGAGAAGAAGAAATTATTCCAATTAAAAATGGTTATTTCTAACTAAAATTGTCTTCTTTACTATTTGTTTGTTCCAAATTAGTGACAAGGACAGTCGCTGCATGCCAGTCATCCACGACACGGGACAGAGAAGTTTTGCTGTGCATTTAGAAGTTACCACACGTAGAGACAGACTCATCAGTGTTTCGTCTCCAGTAAAAGCTCTGAGTCTGCACAAACAATCCCGTCTCTGCAGGCCCTTCTTGTGGATTACAGGTTAAAGTTAAGTTTCTTGTCTACAGCTGTACCCTGTAGCACTGCATGTTATAAAGCAGCTAAAAACATGAAAACAGCACCAATAAAACCAACTTAAAGTCCCTTTCTGGAGTAAATACTTAGTTTGAGCCTCGTGAGACGCCGTAGTAATGTGGCAGTAATTACCTTCATGCAGTTCTACAGAAAACAAAACAAATTTAAATGTTTTATAAAGTTTCTGCTGTGTATGTTAGACATTAGCTTATGTAGCAAAGATTCACCCGTTCTACAAATCATTTTTAAACCTTTTCAATGAAAAAACACCTTTTTTTTTAAATCTCATTTTGACACAAAGACAACGAACAGAGGGGAGATTAAATACCACCTGCTGGGACTGATTTGACTTTTTTATGAAGCAGTTTAAATATGTGATGCACTGTAAGTATTTCTGTTAAGAGGAAGAAATTATTACAACTGTTTGAAATTTTTAGATATTAAAGAATCGCTTTTGAGCAAAACAAGCTCGTTTTACGTCTGCGACACCACATTTCCTCCGAGCGTTTAGAACAGACACATTTCTCTCTTTATGTATTAATATTTATTTTTATTGCCTTTGAAAGCGTTCAGCTTTCAGGAGTGAGGAGCAACTTTTCAAAGCATTTGCTGATTAATTTTATGATGCAGCATAAAAAAAAGCCAGTCAGCGTAGGAAGAAGTGATGAAAATGTCTAAATTATTAGAGTCATAAAATCGAGGCGATAATGTTAATAATCTGGCTTGTAAAGTCATAAAATGCTGTTAGTGATAGGACTTTACGACCAGCAGAATAAATCAATTTCAACTTGGAAACAAGACACAAAGTTTTCCTTTTCTAAACAAATTAAATAAAGAATAAGGCTTCATATAAAACTCAAAAGAGCAGCTTTGAGGTAAAAAAAAAAAGCTTCAACACGAACCACAAAGAGACAGCAGGAGCTACGTTACACAACAGCAAATGTTGGTTTTACAACATTTGTGTCAGTTGGAGAATAAAAACACCAACACAGCAGGAATGTTCAGTTTGATCGTCTCTCTCTGCCTCAAACTGACGTAAAAACACTCAAACCCACAAACTTTCAGGACTCTTCGTCCTGAAGATAATAAAAAAATTATGTAAAACTACTTCAGCTGACACAAGTGCTGATTGTGCATTAATACGTTATAAACTAAACCTTAGGACAAACGTCAAACTGTCACCTTGCTGCACTGAAAACAAACCGTAACTAACATCAGCTAAACATTTGTTTCCTTAAATCACAAACTGGAGCAACAAATGTGGGTTTGTTACTTAAAATAGTCCCCACCAAATATTTACTTCTGAAAAACATCTGCAGAAATAATGAATTCTCCTGCTTTTAAGCTGTAAAAAATATAAACTGAGCTGCAGGTTTTTAAAGGAACTGCACAGAGAGATGGAAACAGCTGAGAAACATTATTAGATTTTATGATGTTTGGAAGCACAACGTGTCCATTTATACACAGAAGGCTTGTTTAAAAATGTATAAAGTGCACTTTTTTTCATAAAACACAAAAATGAACAGAAATCTGTTTGTGTTCTTGTGTTTATACCAGTTTGTGTTGCAGAACAGAATATTTCAGATGTCCTCCTTTAAAGCGACACCTTCCAGTTCCTGTCGAGGAATCAGAAGCTTCCCCAGGAGACGTGTAATCCCATCTGGAAGGAAATGCATGTCAAATTTCCAAGAAAGACATCCTAATCAGATGACCTCAACTCATTTTCTTTCGATGCAAAGGACCAGATTGCCGAGCTCCGTACTTTATCTGCTGAGGAAACTGGTTTCAGCTGCTTGTATCTGCAGAGTCATGAAATGTTGGGACCACAGGTCAGGTCTGAAATGCAGATGGAGTCCATCCAAATGTAATGCACTGCTGCACCAATCTACGTGTCAATCTCACTCTTCATCTCTATCCCATCACTCCTGATGCTGTCATCTGAAGGTGGAGGAACCAGAGAACTACAGACTCAGACTTTCAGGTGTTCAGCCTCACATTCAGCCACAAACACCTCAGAGTTGAGCGATGTTTCCACGCTGGACACCGTCATCCCCTCGGTCACGTCCCCAGACTCTGTCAGAAACATTAAAACATGGTTGATGGCTGTGAGCAGGAAGGGTCTCCTGTAGCGGTCTGTCCCGATGTGTCCTCAGTCCTGATGTCCTCAAAGAGTCCCACCAGGTGAGCCTCGCTGGCCTCCTGCGGAGCCATGATGGCCGAGCTCTGGAAGCTCAGGTCGGTCTTGAAGACCTGGAGGATCTCCTGGACCAGGTGCTGGGAGGGCAGCTTCTGGATGAGCAGCTCGGTGGACCTCTGGTCTCGGTGGATCTCCCTGAGAGCCACGGTCCCGATCCTGTAGAGGTGAGGCTTCTCTCTGCCGGTGGTCGGGGCGCTCCTGCGGGAAGCTTTGGTGGCGAGCTGCTTCTGGGAGCTTCACCTCCGATGGATTTATAGGTGCTCTGCTTGGTTCTGGCCATGACTGGAGTTCTTCACGTTTAACACTTGTTGTCATGGTTACGCTTCATAACAAAATGTCCAAAAGTTAAAAGGCTTTATTAAAAATCCTTCCAGCTGCACAGCATCCGATACCAGAGGAAGTAATCATCCAAAAAACAGTGATTTACATCCAGAAAAAAAGAGGAATAAAGTTTTTAAAAGCGATATCTCAGAATGAGGAACAGAGCTGCTCCAACATGCAGAAGATGTGCTGGAAGAACGTGATGATCACGTTCATGGCTCCAAACGCAAATCCTTCACAATAAAAGTTGCAATGAACTTTGCCTTTTTGCGTTAGGTGGGAACTTTGATGTCTGGTTAGCAGCAGCAGATAAACACCAACGGTTTCTTCTTCCTCTTCTGGGTGGAAGCGTGGACACGATTATGTGGCTCTTGTCATTTTCTTCCTCTTTAACTCCTAAACACCGACTTTCAGTGTCGTTTCATTCAGCCTCTGTTCTGTGCGTGTGTGACGATGCATCGAATAACAGATTATAACCCGAGCAACGATCAAACCAGCTGAAAACAACAGACAGTTTGGGCTCAAACTAAAGTCTCTACGAGTTTAGATCTTTAAAATAATGTTTACAAATGATTTTTAAATTTAAGGTATTGGATTAAATTTTGATCTGCCTGAAAATGAAGACTATAAATTTAAAAATCAATCAATAAAAACAAATCTGTAAAAAGAGGATTATTTTATGTCGGAAGCATAAATCTTGAAATGAGTTTATTCTCCTAACAGAGCGATCATTGAGAACCTTTAACGAGTTATTTCACCTGCAGAGCAGATAATAAATCTGTCGTTTTATTGGAGTTTGGGATTGAGGCTTGAGATCCAATCTATTTGAGCTATAAAGAGTTATGTTATAATTATGTGGTCAAACAGATCGAGGGAACTTTTTTATTTTGGTTTTGGTTTGAATCCGGAAACAGGAGCGGCTGTATTTCCCTCCCGTCTTTAATCTCGACTATTAAATAAAACAAACTTTGAATTTCTCTGTAAGACTTATTTCAGAATGTCAATTCCTCTCATGTTTTGTGAACATAAATGTACAAATTCAAACGCTGCAGACTAATTCGATCTAAAGCTCCTGTTCCTGGCTCTGGCCTTTAACAAGATTTTCTGGGTGAACACAATAAAAAAAAGAAATGTTTCTCTAAAAACATCACACAGACTCGATGCTTATTTTTGCAGGAACCTCCTGAGAAGGAGCTGATTTAAAACCACATCAGCTGAAGAGTCTGGACGAGCTGAAACCAGAGCAGTCAGAATAAAAGTCCAGCTGTTCTGTGGAGAAATAACAGCTGAAGGTTTCCTCACGCAGCAGGTGACCCTGTGTTAATGGCTGTGAAATAGAGCTGTCTGCCTCCAGCTCCTCATCATGTCGGCGTGATGATCTCCTTCCACTCAGCCCTCCGTTATAATTACAGCCGCGACGCTCATCGTCTCGTGTCACACGTTCTGTTTGTTCCCGTGAATCCCGTTCCTGCTCTTTCATCTCCCTCGTCTTCTTGTCCCAGAGAGCTTGCTGTCGCCTGTTGGCGTTTTCATTTACTCTCCTTTCACGGTCCATTTACGCCCCGTTGGTCGTGGCGACCACGGAGGCCGTGCAGGCGTTGAAGCAAACCTGAAGACCGGCCAGAAAATAAAGATCCTGCTCCGAGCAAACGAGACAAATAATTTCTGCCACAGGAGGCAGATCTAGCCTCTGGCCGTCTGTATTATTGGTGCTGTAGATCACAGTGCAGACAAAAGAAAGCTTTATATGGCCAGAGATGAGCGTTATGATCTGAACAAAACATTTTGGCTTCCTAACCCAATCTTTGGCAATATTTAGTTTTCATCTCCACGGCAGAGGCAGCGACTGTGAAATCCTAACAGGGAGTCAAACATGAACTGCTTTCTGTCAAATGAAACGGATCGTTTCACTCGTTTCCTGCTTCAGCTTGATATACTTATTAGGATTATGTCTCTTCACACCTCTGCCGCGAAGTAAAGAAGCTGAATCTGCCAAAATAAAAGCTCTTTTAACCTTTGATTGGAGGATTTATACTAAACCCTGTCCACACTAGCAGGTATTTTTGGATAACAAACCTTTTCTTCTGTGTGTTTTATTTCATTTTATTTGACAAAGGAAAGTGTTTTGTTTTTTTACTTGTGCTGAAACCAGCAAACAGGGAACATTGGCCCGAGAATGATCTGTTTTTCTTTTCTGTCAATGCTAACGCTTTCACCACCGACTGCCCCCGGGGTGTTTAATTTCAGCGTTAGTACTAATTTATGTCTCCTCATCTACACAAAGATGTGTTTTCTAAAAGGAAGTGGACTCTCTCCCATAATAAAAGGCTTCCGAGTTTGTTTCTTTGCCTCCTTTTCCTTGAATTGTGATTTCCATCTGGGACTGAAAGAAAAGCAAGGAAACAAACATTAACATAATCTGAAGGATTAACTGCAATCAATTACTGTAGAGGAAGTGCTCCAGTTTCCCTGAACAATCTCTGGAGATTAACGAATCTACTTAACCTTATCGACATTTTAAGAACAGGCGTGTAAACATGCCAACTTTCAGAAGTGCGTTAGGTGATGTTTAGTAACGCTACAGAAAAACAAACATCATCTGGTATTCACTCAGAGTGTTAGTTCTGGTTATTTTATTTTCTCAAGATGTTTTAGAGATGACTCGGGTCAGCCAGCAGACGGGTCGGACCTAAATGTTTGGCTCTGTGAGTGTTTCTTAGTTTAAAGAGCTCACACGCAGGTAAACACATCTGTGTGGTCCAAAGATGGGAAACAAACTGTGTTCAGGAGCTGTCATATCTTCAAATGATCACTTGGTTTTTAAGTAAACTGATAAAAAAGGAGCAGAGCTCCAGGATCTTACTGATGTGATTTTAGCAGCTATGACTGAAAAATAAAAAAACAATAGATGTCAGAAAGTTTGACGGCAGGAACAGATGCTGTCTGACAATACTGGTTTAGATTAGTTATCACCTCAACACCTGATCTGAAGGAGTCCCTAAAAAGGTCAAAAATCATAAATACAAATAGTCCAAGTCTTGCTACAGCTCGAGAATATCTGATAAATGTCCTTTTGGCTTCAGAGTTTTCCATCTGATCTGTTGGTCACCGAAGTCCCATCGGAGTTCAGTGTGAGACGAGACGGCTGGAGTTGTGAACGTGCTGCTAAAAGAGCAGCGGAAACAACAAGGAGGTGTTATCAGGAAGAGCAGGCAGACGTCGCAGCAGCCGGGTGGACAGATAAGAACAGAAGACGACGGCGGCGAGACACCCACCTCCGTTCACGCGGATATCGCTTTTTAAAGTGTTAAAACATTGTCTGTTTGCTTGACTGAGAAGAAGCAACAAGAACCTGCAGGCTGTGAGAGACGAGGCGTCAGATTCACCTGATATTTCAGGTTTCATTCGGACAGCTTTAACGGCTGTGAAAACATTCTCTCTCAGACTACCATCTCCATCCATCTTCTCCCTCTTATCCGTGGGTCTTGGAGGCAGCAGGTCCAGGAGGGAAACCCAGACCTCCATCTCTCCAGCTCCTCCTGGAGGATCCCGAGGTGTTCCCAGACCTGAGAGGATCCATATTCCCTCTGTGAGTTCTGGATCTGCCCCGAGGTCTCCTACCAGTGAGACGTGCCCGAAAAACCTCCAAAGGGAGGCGTCCAGGAGGCGTCCTAATCAGATGAACCACCTCAGCTGACTCCTGTCGATGAGGAGGAGCAGCGGCTCGACTCCGAGCTCCTCACCTTCTCTCTGAGGCTGAGCTCATTTCAGCTGCTTGGATCCAGAATCTGGTTCTTTCAGTCCTGATCCAAACCTCCTGACCACAGGTGAGGGTTGGACCGTAGACGGAGCAGGAAATCCAGAGTTTTGTCTTTCAACTCGACTCTTTCTTCACCACGACCGATCGAAGCAACACCCTCATTACTGCAGACGAGGCTCCGATGCGTCCGTCCATCACTCAGGACCAAGACTCCCAGATACTTGGACTCCTCCAGGTGAGGCAGAGACTCGTTCCTGACCCGGAGGGAACGTCTCACCTGTTTCCTGCTCCTCAGAGGAGCCGACTCCGAACCGTCCCAGTGCAGAATTTTATTAATCGGAGTGAATTATCAGAAATATCAGCATGGCTGGTTTCTCTTTAGTTTGTTTCTTCTGATTGTTTTTGGACCCACTGTGGTCACTATCAGCTATAATTTGCTGTGTCAATCACAGAACAGCCTCAGCAGATTCATGCTGTCTTACATTCACCAAATTAAACACAGAGCTGACTTTAAATCCACAGTGAAGCTGAGGGAAGTAGCTGTCGGCTGTCGGTGCACTTTAGAGTTTAACGGGTTAAAATCTTCTGTCTTTGCTCTGACACTGAGCTCCGTGAAGTCTCTAATCAGTTTATGCACCGTTGTTGTTTCTTTAAACAGATAAATGAGAAATAATTAAGCTCATCAAGAGATAATTCTACAAAAATGTGACTCAAATGGCTCTGAATCACGTCAACGGCAAAAGAATAATGTAGTTCAGACGTCTGAATGTTGTTTAATTTTCACAGAAACATCAGCAGACCTGTTGTCACGCTGATCTGAAAGCACACTGTGTGACGTGGCTGTGTGTGTGTGTGTGTGTGTGTGGGCAGGTAATTAACATCAATCACAGAGACGTTTCAGGGCACACATTAACCACCAGGTGTGAATGTATTCAGTCAGAGCTGACCACTGGAGAAGGATTTAAAGTGACGGGTCTGAACTCGACCAGAACACAGAAGAAGTAGAATCTGAGCTGATTCTCCTCTGTTGGTTACCTCCAAACCAAAGCAAACAGCTGAAAGGTTGATCAGGAAAGCTTCCAGTGAACTCAAAGAGATAAAAAAGGAAAACTAACCATCTGTTGTTGAGGTTTCCAGCTGCAACATCACTTCACTCAAACCTGCTCAGCTTAAAATGTTTGCGTTGGAATGCTTTTAGGACTGAATTCAGATTTTTTTGCTCTCTACGCGACACGTAGGGACGTCTGACTTTTCCGTCGGATGAAAGGATGGAGGCAGCAGCCACAGCTCTAAAAAGATGGGTCACTGATAACATTTGAGCTCTTTTTATTTCTCTGTCTTCTTTTATCTTTTACCGTTTGGACGCACAGTTGGCCCTGATTGGACAGCAACTTCAGAATCAACACCCGCAGAGTCCATATTTACTTCTGTAACCTCGGCGAGCGGAGCGTGGCGTCAGATCTTCTTCTGCGGGTCGTTTTAGTTGAGCTGCTTTAACATGAGAAGAGGTCCGATTGACTGGACCTTTATGGCTCTTTTCTTTTGCTACATATTTTATGTTATATAAGAATTTAATGACATCTCTACTTTAAATCGTAAATAAATACTAATAGATTAAAGGAGTACATAACATCAATTAGACCTACTTTTATTTTTTAATCATCTGCTTTGACCAATTCAGTGACTTAAACTTGTATTTTATCTATTTATGTAAATTAAAATAAACATCTGATTCTGCTTCACAAAAGCGAAACAAGAGTTTCATATTTGGAGCCAGAAGGTTCTGCAACTTGTGTCCTCAGCATGAAAAGCTTGGCGGAGCAGAACGCTTCACGATGTTGCTTTTTATTTAACATTAAACCATCGTACAGAATTAAACCATCGTACAGAAAGCAGACAGAGATCCCGAGGAGGCAGAGAGCTGCAGGTCAGAGCTACATGATCTGTCTTTACAAACATGACATCATTCTTAAATATGTATAAAAACTTCTGCTGGATCAGAAGAAAAGGACACTCAGTGTGATGCTGATCCTCTGAGGTTCCTCCTGATAAAACTGTTGCTCCTCATCTTTATAATGTTTAACAAAATTCATCCGGGGAGTTTTTGCATAACGCCAAGCTCTCGTCTCAGAAGACTCGCAGATGTCAACCATCACACGAGCTTCCTCCGAGTTTATGTAACACTCAGCTCAATAACAAAGGATTTCACTAACAACCATATGGCGACTCACAGAACTTTCCACAGAAACACTAATTCAGTGGTTTTTTGCACAGATTGTGTCTAAGCTTCTTATATTCCTGCTGCCAGATCCGACTCCAGCTTTACAATGAAAAGGAAAGTCAGTAAATTAGAAAAGGATATATAGTTTGTGCAGAATGTTTTACGTTTTGCTACCGTGATGCTGGAAGTGTGTAAATGTAGCTGCCGCTCTGGAGGAAAGACGTTTTAAAGTCTCAACCCTCGGTTCACAGGATCCTGTCGAAACCTGATGTGTGATTTTTCCGTTAATTAAATCAAACGAACACACACACACACCATGGTGAGAACACACACATTGAGCTCCAGCCTTCCTGGTTCACCCAACAAGGAGCAGAGCAAACGTTGCTCGAGCATAAGGAGATCAAGACTACATGAAGTGGGACTGCGTCTGCAAACTAATCCCACCGATAAAAGCAAAAACAACAGGAAGTGACAAAGATTGTCTCACAGCTGCAACATCTGCAGAAACAACTGGAAGCAGTCAGAGCGAACCTCCACCAAGGTCAGAGCGTCAGTAAAGAAGGTCAAATGTGCTGATTGTAAACTATGTCATCAAACAAAAAAAGGTGGTCTGAGCTGTAAAATGGTGCAGTTTGAAAACGATTGCTCTGGTTGTTTACAGAACGCATCGAAGTAAACAAAGCACTTTTATCTGCAAACTTTACTCAGTAGATGACTACGAATATGTCAAAAATGTCACGTTTCTGCAGCCCAAAGTGCTCCTCCATGATTGTTCACCTGTTTTTAGTCACTTTTGCTGTTTCCGTCAGTAAACATGGTGTAGCTGGCAGCTGTTCACACATTAACCTTCGATATGCTTTGATTTTATTTTTTATCGGTCTTCATGACTTCGTCACGGTTTGTGAACGAAATCGGACCCAGGAATGCAGACCAACACGAGGAGCTCGAAAAGCAGAAATAATAGGAAACAAAAGGCTGACGTCGCAGCAAGATACACGGAGGAGAAGCAGACAGGCATGGGAGCACGATGACAGACAGGGAGACCAAATGGACTGACGAGGAGACAGGAGGACAGGAGGACAGAGCAGCAGGAAACACAGAGGAACAAACTGAACACGTTGAAAATACAGAAAATAAACATCAAACCCCAACAAGGAATCTCAAAAGATAAACAGAAGGAAACAAGAAGAGCAGAAACATCAAAAACTAAACTAAAATCCATAAATCCGTCCAACAAACAACAATAAAAACAACATAAAGATTCATAAGATTGTAGATTCAGTCAAAGAAGATCACAGCTCTGATCCTGACGAACCGGCTGATGTCCAGCCTTTAGTCTCAGGTCCTGATGAGACACAGACGTCCTGCATCAGGACAGCAGCCAATAAGGGGACAGCTTGAATGAGGGCGAGCGGGTGGATGAACACATGAACGCGTTCATGCGTTCAGACGTGTTTGTGTCTCAGTGGGAGCGGCGTTCACCCGTCTCCTCAGATATCAGCTAATGAAAAACAAAGGAGGCGTTTCTATATCTATAAGAGAATTATCAGTTATTTATTTGTTATTTGCAGAACAGAGAGACTCAGCCAGCGTCTGTAAACATCTCTGAAACCTTCAGGTTTCTGCAGAAGGAGCTGATGTCCCCTCATCTTCTGCTCATCCCTCCAAAAAAAGGAGAAGAGGACGTATTTATGTCCTGCCAATCAAAAGCTGAGGTAAAGTGATGCAGCAGAACAGCTTGAGGGCGGAGGATGTGAGAACGGAGGGAGGAAGAGGAGGGTGAGTGAAGAACAACTGAACAGATTCTGATTCTGTCAGTCAAACATTAGGACTGATGAAGACGAGGATCCTGGATCGTTTTCTTTCCTTTTATTGTCTGAAGTCTTCAAACCAGAACAGAAAAGATGAAACTTTGTAGGTTTGATTAAAAAACATCAGCTTCAGTAATTTGTTGACTCAGCAGCTCCTCAGGTGGATTAACTACAAAACTTTAAACATCGTTTTAGCTTTTTAAGTTGTTGTTTTTATCTGGTTTGACATTAAAAACTTTCCGGTTGGAGTCAGAAACACATTAAAGATCCTCTGAGGACATCAACTGCCTGAAAGGTAAAAAATAAATAAAATAGTCCAAACGTGCTACAAAATATACACAATTTGAGCTTATTGGCACAAATATATGAAGTTTCCTTCTGTGGCTGCTTTCAGCTCTATTTTAACTCAACTTTAGTGCAGCTGAAGTTTAAATCATGACCAAAATTAACGTGGAAATTAATAATATTTCAATTTAGGAAAACAATAAAAAGCTGAAAACACCAAGATTTAGAAGAACAAACTCCCTTTGATAAAAGCTTTGACTAAAACGTGAAATAAATATAAATATTATTTCCAATTTGGAAACTTGTATTAAAGAAAAAACTCACCATCCTGCATGTTATAAAAATACTGATAACTGTCAACAGTTTATTCCAGGTCTGTAATTTCATAATGAAACTAAAGATTTTATACAAAGTATTTATATTTTAATTTAATTTCATTTAGTTGGAAAAGACGCAGGAATGAATCTTCTGATTGTCATTCTAATTATGTTGTTTTATTTTATAACCCTTACCTCCACATGTGGATGGTTTTTTTCAGGTTAAATGTGATTCAAAAATCCTCCTTAAAAACTATAAATGGTGACATATTTGTCTGCTCTGTAATCATTTCTGTGTTGAGTTGCATGAAATGACAAAGTAATGGGTGAGTTTTAGCTCTGTATCATGTTTTCTACCATGTTTAAAGTCAAAAATACATCAAATTTAAACCAACAGGTGAGGATTTGAAACTTAAACTTCTGCCTCGAAGGTTTAAACATAAAAGAAAACAAGAAATTAGCAAGAAAAGGACCACCGTGTATGCATTTTTTATCTTTGGTGCAACAAAACAGTGGATTTAATCTGAGCTGAGTTGCAGAAAACAACGTCCGCCTGCCCACACAGGACGACTGAAGTCCTGATCACAGAGCGCTCTGACAGGCGGAGGAGTCGAGTCTGAGGGAAACGGAGATTAAACCATGAATAAAAGAAATAAAAATACTAAGAGAAGCTGGAGTTAAAGATAATACTGGATGGAGACGAAAGAGGAAGAAAAACGGCTGAAAGATGCTGAATATTCAGGGTTGGAATGAAGAAATGCAAAAAAGAAAATAAATAAATAACATTAATGTAGGAAACATTAAACAAAGGCAGAAGATGAAATGAGTTCAAAGAGGTTTTCTGAAGGACGGGACCAGAACCAGAACCAGAACCCAGTCAGGGAACTCAGAATCACATTCAATCAATAATCTCTTTCTGCGGACGTAACAATAAAATATAACTTCTAAGTTCGCTTCGTTTGATAAAACCTGAGAGAAAAACACGTTTACAACACTTTCTGTAAGTTATAGAGGTTTTAAACACGTATAAAAAGCCTTTAATGTATAATCATCAAACTGACTTTATGTTTATGGGCTTTTTAAAGACAGCAACAACTGAAAGGAGCTTTTTAAAAAGAATAATTTGCTGTTCTGGGTTAGAGGTGGGAATATTTACTGGATTTATTCATCTGGTATTGATTTGAAGCTAATCTCAGTGTGTTTAAATTCTAATTACTAAACAACCACTAAAAGCCAGTTTTCTAAAGAATAACTACATTTAAACAGACCTGAATCTGTTTTTATCAAAGAAAAAGCTCCTTATTGTCAGTATTAATGTCTGAAGGAGTGATCATGTTTTTAAATCTGACCAAAACACATCAGTACTACTTTAATACTACTAATACTAATGTATTATTATTATATTATTACTGGATTAGCCAGTGGCTGGTTGACTGAGGTGCTTTGCTAATAAACCCCCATCTAAAAATACATAAATTCATTAATTGAATTTAAAATGTAGTTTTAGATAAACGTAGTTTAAAAATCCTTAACATCAAAAGTTAAAAAATGAACTTTTTGTAGCCACAAAATGCTAAATATATACAAATCTAAGCAACATGCTGCAATAATATATCATCTATTTCCAATAATAATTAATTAAAATAATAAATCAGTGATTAAGAGCATCATATAACAGGTTTTATGTTTTCTAAAACTAAAAAAATCTTCAGAAAATCAAGTAATTAAACGTTTAAAGGTGCCTCTTTAAATCTGGATCAAAACTAAATAAACATCTGGCTGCAAGAAAGGGCCAGTTTGTTCATTTATTAAAATAGTTGATTTATTTATCTGTGCACATTTTCAGTACAGATTTTAAATAATAATAATATAGCTGAGGTTTAGATCCCAGATGTGCTGAAATTTAACAAAGTCTCTGATTAAGAAAGATGTCACAGATAATTTGGGAGTCGATAATTTGGCCTGGAGTGTCTCAGATTTGTGATAAAATGGGAAAAAATAATCTTTTAATGTGATTTAAAGCGACTGAATCGCTGCACAGGTGGGACGGACGACTGCAGACGTCCAGATGAGGACAAGTTTGACAAAGATGGTTGGATTCCAGGAGAATAAGAACATTTAAACTTCAGCAGAAAAGCTTTACAGTTTCCTCCTGTGGTTGTGTAACGTGGTGAGGCGTGACGTGGAGATTTCCCACCGCGCAGCTCAGCCCTGAACGCACCACCGGCGTGAAAGCTCGACAGACATCTAGATCTGAATGAGTGACGTGATGCGTTCACTGCCTCTCTGACACGGTCTGAAGATTACAGTCACACAGAGGAAGCAGAGAGCTGCTTCTCAGGAGCCGCGCGCGCGCGCACACACACACACACACAGAGTTTCTAAACGGTGTCTGTCTGCTGAAGCTCGTGGGGTGTTTGTGTGATCAGACACAACAACTCAGTCATTTTGTTCTGGGTAAGAGAAAGAAAAGGTCAAATATCTGCAGTTTGGTTTCTTTTCATCCCACCAAACTTCAGTCCAAGGTTTATGCTGTGCAAAAGTTTTGATCCAGCTCTCATTTTTCTTATTTTGTTTTCAGAAGCTCCTCCCGAGCAGACAGTCAGCCACGTCATGGTGTGAATAAAAACCGAGAAGAGGCTGTGTAGGTGAGCGCTCGGACATTTAAACGGATAGAGGGATAAAATACGTGGATCACGAGGTGATCAGAACGTCACGTGGATTTAGGAGATAAACACTTTCTGCTTGAGATTTATAAGATTTAAATTTAAAAGGCAGAAGATTCAGACTGATGTCAGCAAACACCAACTCCTCACTCAATCAATAAAAACCCTTTTAAAGGAACGAGAACACGACTGACTGAAGAGAACTGGAGGAGATTTTTATTTTTCTCCTACTCGGAATCAGAACTAATTACTTTTTGTTGTTGATGTAAAATAATTATTCTGTTTTTATTGTTTTCTTTTCGCTCTCCGACGAAGGTCAGAGAGCAGAAAACTGTTTCTGCTTGTGTCTGTGGGGGTTCATTCAATATCACGAACTGCTGGTAGTAGCTGAGAGTCATCCCCAACACGGCGAGTGAGAGGTCTGTTTTTTATAGCTTCATCATGGTTTGTCAGTCTGTTAGCAAAATATTTGTGACCCCAGGGAGTCAGAATGAGCTCAGGCTGCAGAGATTTGAGTAAAAACGAGTCAAAGCATCCGGTAACTAAAATAACAAATAATCTTCCTTTAAATCAAAGTTTTCTAACAGATGTGTCTTCAGAAATGATCCTTTTCTTATTTCCTTTAAAAAACAACCGCTTCTCGCTGCCGCAGTGCCTGGAAATCCCTTCGTATAATGTCTGCACTGGCTGAACATCTACAACTCATTCGCCTTTTACGTCTTCTTCCCGTTGATCGTCCAAAGATGATTCAGATCTGAGCATCTGTTCTTCTTTCAATCTCCTCCAAACAACAAAAACATCAAAATAAGAGCCCAGATTTTCAGCTCTTATTCCAACGTGTTCACATTTTGATCCTTGAAAACGTCAAAAGGCGTCAAACCTTTGGGTGAAATCTGAATCCACGAGAGCAAAATAATCGACCGAGTTTACCCGGAGAAGAAAGTCAAAGGTTTCATGTCGCTCAGCTGCGTTTAACCTGCTGCGGAGGAGATTTAACCCCTAAAACAAACAGCTGAGAGCCTGAGAAAACATCCCAAAAAGGATAAATAAATAAAAGGTTTGTCAATGTCTTTGTGTTACAGTTTCATCACAAGTCAGGCTTTTAAACGCAGCTGTTCTTTTCTGCTCATCTAAACAGTAAAACAATAAAAAAATACCTGAAATAAATGTTTTCCACATACATAAAGAAGGGGATTAGAGATTAGTTTTGTTGTTTAATTGATTTTAGATGAGAGAGTACAACAGAAACACTCACTGCATCGTCTCATCACAACTGGAGAAGGTTTCATGATGCAGCTCCATTAAATTATGTATCAGATAACAGACATGATGCTGATTTTCACTGACAGCGAAGTTGGAAATAATCAGCGCTCCTTGCTTTGTCCGAGCTTCTCCTGAGTGGGAGGGCAGTGATGAAAGAGCTGCACAGCAACCCTCGGGGTAAATAAAGGTTAAAGAAGCAGAAAACGGAGGAGGGGGGCAAACTGCATGTGTCCCCGGATAAGAGAGGAGGCTGCAAGCTTGATAGAAACGAGACAGAGAAGGTGGAGAGGAGAGCTGGAGGATAATGGACAAGAGAGGCTGGAAATGAATAATCCATCCGCTAAGCAGTAATCGGATATTCCTCATCAGACAATAAATTACAACAAAGAGAAGCAAATATCAGCCTGCAAGAAGATAAAAATCTAATCTTTGTTCCAAGAGCATAAAGAAGAGCTGAGCTGAGCATCAGTTCTGACATCCCATAATGTCTCCACGGTGTTAAATATGCAGCATCTGGATCTGCTGCAGAAATAAAAAAATCAAACAAGGGAAGCCCCCGAAAAGCTGCAGAGACAGAGAGAGGAAAAGTCCAGGGAAGCCCCTTCTGCAGGAGGATCCCCCCCCCCAGAGCCTGCTGCAGTCCGGCTCCTCATTAAAACCACAGACACACTTCACGGGTCCCCCTGGGGCCCCTGCAGACCTGCATCCGAACCGGGCCGGACCGATCCGAACCGAACAGAACTGAACCGCCGACAGGCGCATCGTAAAACATCCAGAGTTCTTGTTTCAGCTTCTGAACCGAATCAGTTTATAAGAAATATTTATTTACTTGGATGCATTTATGTAGCAAAAGAACCTAAGATCGAGGGCTGATGGAGGAGAGGAGGAGCAGGAGAGGAGAAGAGGGAGGAGAAGAGAAGAGGAGGAGAGGAGGGGCTGGAGGAGATGGAGATGGAGGAGAGAAGATGAGGAGCAGGAGGAGAGCAGGAGAGGAGAGAAGAGGAGGAGAGGAGGAGAGCAGGAGAGGAGAGGAGGAGAAGAGAAGAGGAGGAGAAGGAGAGGACGAGCTGGAGGAGATGGAGATGGAGGAGATGAAGGAGGAGAAGATGAAGAGGAGGAGATGGAGGAGAGGAGGAGATGCAGGGGCTGGAGGAGAGGAGGAGCAGGAGGGGAGGAGAAGATGAAGGAGGAGAAGATGAAGAGGAGGAGATGGAGGAGAGGAGCAGGAGCTGGAGGAGAGGAGGAGGTGCAGGAGCAGGAGGGGAGGAGCAGGAGCTTGAGGCAGCTCAGTCAGAGCTCCATCAGGGAAGCCTCCGCTGCGTCAAGCCGCGCTCAGGCGCGAGGAAACCGGAAAAGACGCAGTGGCGTTTTCAGGAAAACAAACCCAGATGAAGTGAGACCTGCTGTGATTGGAGCAGGTCTCACTTAGAAAGAGGCTCCCTGACTCCGCCGTGTTCCAGCTCACCTGCTTCTACATGTTTGCTTTTATCTGAGGGTTAATTTCTTATTTCTTCCAGAGTTTGTTTTTGTAGAGGAGCGCACTGACTCCTGCCCCCCCGGACCCCCCGGGATCCTGAACGGACCCCCTCTGGGGCCGGGAGCCACTCTGCGCGCAGAATCCCGCAGCCTCTTTAGGATTTCACTCACGCGCCTTAAACTTCCCGAGAACAGCAGGACACCGAGGAGGAGGAGGGGGGAGAGGAGGGAGAGGAGGAAGAGGAGGAAGAGGAGGAAGAGGAGGCTGCTCGGGCTGGGCGCAGCTTCAAGACGAATCTGAGAAAACATCCGGGAGGAAAAGTCATCAGGAGCACCTGCGGGGAGACGACTCCCGACCCGGTTCTGCCCGCCGACACCAGCTCCACATGGTCCAGATCAACAGCCAGAGACGCCCGCACGGAGCCGAGCGCGCGGCAGAAACACACGCGCACACGCTGCGCACAAACAGAACCGAACAGAAGGAGAAGCTTCTTACCTTCAGTTCTGGAGCCGGTCCGGAGCCGAGGCTGAGCATGTTCTGAAGGAGAGGAGGAGTGGAGAGGAGGAGGGAGAGGAGGCTGTCCCCGCTGCTCGGCTCACACACACACACACACACACACACACTCTGAGCGCGCAGGCGGGCGGGGTGAGGAGGAGATGTCCTCGGGGGCGCGGATGGATGGATGGAGTCAGGATGAGAGCATACATGGAGAGGAGGAGGAGGAGAAAAGAGGAGCAGGAGCAGAGAAGAGGAGAGGAGGAGAGAAGAGGAGAGGAGGAGATGAAGGTCAGGAAGAGCAACAAAACAAAGAAAAGGATGAAAAAATGAACGTAAATGAACAAAAACTACAGAAATTACATTTAATCTGAAAATGCATCTGAAGAAGCTGAAACTGAGCTGCTGCAGCTAAAACCAGGAGAACAGAAGCTAAAAGCTAAAAGCAGCTAAATGTGGTAAAACACTTGGAGTATCAGTACTAGTAGCAGCAGAATTAGGAGTATTAAAATCAGTATCAGCAGTACCAACAGTAGAATTAACAGCAGTAGATTTAGCAGATGTAGTCTGAAATAGATTTAAAAGAAAACAATATTTTTGACAGAATTGAAGAGATTTCAGTGCACTTTAATGTGGAAACTGTCAGTAAAGTTAAACACTTTTACAATTATAAATGTTAGTAAAACAACAGCAGCCATCTCCTGCAGGAGCTGAACGTTTTCATCTTCAGACGGTTGAAACAACAGAAGCAGAAGCAGTTCGACTGCAGAACGAGCTGAAAGTCAGAGGAGTAATAAATAGAAACAGGATGACTGAAGTGTGAATGCTGAGTCTGCATTCAAAGCAGAAATAATAGAGAGAAATTAACGACGAGAGGCAGAAAGTGAGAAGGAGAAGCTGATGATGACGGATGAAGAAAGAAAAAATCATTTATGACATTAAAACGAGATTAAAGAGTCGGGGAAGGGGATTAACCAGGAGAGAAGAGAAGTGGGTTTAAAAAGAAATACAGAAAAGGGAAACAGGACAGATGGACATGTGGCTTTAATATCTAAATCTGGATATTAGCAGGTTCCTCCGGTGCATTATCTCAGGTGCTGGAGGCGTCGCTCGGCGCTTCCAGCAGAACCAATTACTTAAACGCCGGGCCACATTTCAGACTCCTGCTGACCAAGCAGGCAAGAAACAGTCAATCAGTTAAATCCTCCAGAGTCCGTCCAGCGCAGTCGATCAAGGTTTAATACACCTCCTCTGCAGAAACACACTCACTCCCCTCTCCCTTCCTTCAGGAATCCATCATGTTTCTGCTGATTTCTTTAACGGTGCTTTAAAGTGGCTGCAGGTTGATCCAAGGCTAATCTTATTCCTTTTTGTGTTTTGATGGAAAGCTCCAAACAGATTTTCATCTGAGGAGTGATTCAGCTCGAGTGAATCTCCCTCCATCGTGTCAGGGAGGCTCAAGTTCCCCTCAGACCTGCCGGAGCGATTGTTCTCCAGGATCCTCGGGTAAATTGGTTCTGGGTTCAGTAAACCCGGTCTGATGGAGGCCTGCAGTCTGAATGTTGGTGATTATCGCCAAACCTGGTCAAGGAGACCTTCAGAGTCGGGTGAAATGAACCGAGGAAGGTGGAGCTGTGGAAGTTAAACCTCGGGTGGAGTCTTCAAAGCTTTTCTAAACGTTCACTAGAGCTTTCAGCTTCCTCAGATGAGCCGAAGGGCCTCGCCTTCGTGTCGCTGGAGTTTTGAAACATGTCTGAAAAACAGCCGCAGGCTCGTTGAGAGTTTCTGAAACAGCTCTCAGTTTAGTTTCTGTAATTCTAGAGTTGCATTTTTGTGACTTATTTTCTATTACTACATGTTTTCCTTGTTTCTCTGCTCCAACACACCTGATTCAGAGGTTAAATCACCTCTTCTTGTTCTGCAGAAGCCTGTTAATCACCCATTGATTCACATCAGGTGTGTTGGAGCAGAGGAACAAGTAAAACCTGCAGGATGGTGGCCCTGAGGACCAGGATTGGAGATCCCTGGTTTAGAGGTTCTTCTCAACCCAACTGAAACGGTTTTTGTAACAGAAGCAGAAGTCGGGGACTCTGAAGTGGACTCGCTTATCTCTGGTACCGAGGTCCCCGAGGTAGTTAAACAACAACGATCTGAGGATGAAACTCACACCGAGTTCCTCGTGATCCTGGACGTTTGGTTGACACACCTGGACAAAGCTTTGAGCCGCCAGACTGCGGCATGTCCAAAGTAACGTCCCTGAGAAAGTCTCTGTCGACAGGAAAGTCAAACCCACAGAGAGCAGAGTTGTTGAGACCTTCGGTGGTTTTGTTCTGGTTAAAGGAGCGCAGGACCAGTTCTTTAATCTTTGCAAGAATATCTGAGGGTGAATGAGTCTCCAGCTGGCCTTCTTCTCTTCCTCTGACTTGGAGACGGATTATGATCGTGTCCCTTCTGGCGTCCTTTGCAGGACACTTCAGGATTGTGAGGTTTTGGGACCCCTTTGCAAACGGTATTTTTCTGTAACGTCGGCTGGGTTGATGTTTGTCGAAGCAGTCAGAGGATGGAGGGTCATGGATCGGTCTCCTTCCAGGTCTCTAACTTCACTCATATTAAGAAGGAGAGCACCTTTCAGGCAGCAACTATCAGCAGAAGGAAGGAAACTGTCGGAGCAGCGATGGACTGGAGACCATTAAACTGATGTCTTATTATTGGATTTACTGTAAAGTACTCAGCTTTGAGTATATTTATGTATTTTGCTCTTGTTTTTGTACTCAGTTGCATGTAGTCTGTCAGAAAAACTAATTCTGACAGATGCAGCTCCAGGTCTGTGAGTATCCTTCTGTAGGACTTTATCTTCAGTTGTGTTCTGGTCTCTGGTTCAGCTCAGTGTCTGAGGCCCACAGGCTTCATAAGCAGCACTTAAAAACCAAACGAGACCACGGTTTGACCCCCGAGCTGCACCGTGAATCACACACACACTCATAAAGACGCAGAGGCACGAGAGCCATTGACCTTTGGCTTCGAGCTGAAATAATGTTTGTCAGGAAAGTGGATCGTCCACAGGTGGTGGGCGAGACGCACAAATTAAAACAAATTGACCGAAGCAAACACACCGGAGTGAGTTAAGTGACACCACAAACAGCCAGCAAACGCTCTGCTGCAGCGGATAAACGATAAACGCCCTGGATGCAAAGCTGTTGTGACAATTATGGAAATGAGCCGCAGATGAAGGTTTTTTTCTCGATGAATAACAGATTTATTTCATGACACACCGAAGAAGAGGCGTCTGTGTTCATTTATTCTAACGTCAGATGTTCGGGGAGGCCTGCCTCGGATGGTTTCTGTGCTTTAATCAGTTATTGGATCAGACTGGTTCAGATCAAATGTTCTCTTAATCTGATCTGAACTTATTTCATCTGTGGGTCGGACTTTGGGTTAAACAGAGGAGCAAACACAAACACTCCAACGTTTTTAAACTAAATTAAAGCTGAGTTTGAATTTAAAACGTTGGAGGAAAACATGAGTTGTGTTTTGGGACTCCTCCATCAGACATCTTCTCCTCGGGCAGCAGGGGGCGCTGTCACAAACTGACTGTTCAGAGTTTCAGGGATGAAAGTTTTAGATTTGTTCAGAAAGTCCTCTGATTTGATCACTTCCTACCTAAGTGGTTCTGCTGTTATTTAAATTATCCTTCGTCCTTCGTGTGGCTGAGCTGCTGAAACATGAAGGCAAACGTCCTCCTCTTCCTCACTCAGGACAACAAAAGGCCTAAATTCAAATCAAATCAGCCTCAAGATGCTGCAAGGACTGCCTTCTTTGTCTTAATCTGTTTGCTTTCCTCTCTCTCTCTCTCTCACACACACACACACACAACATTCACACACACTTCGTGCTGGGGAAACAAATTAAATTGTGGTAAGAGGCCTCGCCAGCTTGAGCGAGCTGTGAGGAGGCGGAAGAGGAATGGCTGGAGATCTGTCTCTGAGACAGAAGGACAGAAGGAGGAAATCTGAAGGTAAAGACTGAGAGACAGAAATAAAGAGGAAACATTTAAGCAAAAATGACAATTTCCTGTAAAACAAAATGCTCCTTTCAAAGAGAAAAATAAAACTTTTTACATCAGAAAGTGTTTGAGGAGGAAGAGCAAATAAATATTTCTGTGGAGCTTCATCTGTCAGAGCTCCATCAGCAGAAAATATTTTCTTATTGTCAAAAAAATCAGAAAGAGTTTGGAGGCAGGTGGTGCTGCAGCTCCCCCTGGTGGACGGCAGAGGAAATGCATGCATGGAAAAACTATTTTTAGTGATTAAGTAGGTTTAGTCCTTGTAGTCCTTGTTTAGATTCAGGTTTTTTCTGATATGAATATGTGATGATGCTCCTCATGTTCGGTTCCTTCTGTGATTTAACAATTTATACATGAACAGATCAGATTTCTGTTTAAACTCACCAAAACAAAGTGAAGTCCTGAGTTCAGACAGTTTTTACCTCGAGTTGTTTGCTTCCATCGCCTTCAGATCTTGAGATGCGTTCCTCATCAAACCGTTCCACTTCAGTTCGAGCAAAGAGTCGGTGTGAAAACTGCTCATTCAGCTGAGGAAAATGGATTATTGATCTGCAGCTGCAGGCCTGTTTGGGCTGACGGGAAGCTGCTGGGACTCAGGCTGGCCTCAGATCAGGCAGAACCTGAAACTTTTCTCTGTTTGGGTCAAGCAAACGGATTCCAGGTGGAGAAAAACATGAGACAGGGAGAGGAAAAGGCAAACGAGAGGCTGCAGGAGATCAGCTGGAAGAGAGCTCAGGAAATTAAGAGCTGAAAGTAGAAAATGGATTTGAAGAATCAGCAGAAAATTATAATGACAGGAGGAGGACTGAAGGGAAAATATGGAAACCTGAGGAGGCTAAAAATGGAGACGGCAGGACAGAAAACACCTCCCGGGAGGCTCGCATCCTTCTGAACCTTCAGATTCTGTCAGGCTGTTGTTGTGTTTCTTAAATACTGATAAATTCATCTATAAAAGAAGCTGCTGATTATCAGACGTCCATCAGCTGGGAGCTCAGGTTGCCACGGTGATGTTGAGGCACACACTTTACCTGTCAGTTAAAAAAAAACTAAAACTGCTGACGTTAATGCATACCAAAAAAACCTCCTGATGGCCCGTTTTTTGGAACCGTTCCTCCAGAAACCATCAAATTAAAAGAAACAACTTGTTTCTGCTCTGACTCCAGACGAGTCCCGGACCGCCTTTCAGTAGAAACATCGAGGTGTGAGAGTACCTGCAGAACCCGGACCAGAACCCGGAGCAGAACCAAGCCTCTGAGATCCGGTCGCTGCACGAGTTCTGCTTACATCCCCGGGTCAGGACCTCAAGCTGCAGTTCATTAAACACCTAATATTCCTGGGAGGAACGCATATCGCCTGGAGCGGACTGCGAGACGTCACCAGATCTGTCAGCCCTCAGAGGGTGATTCTCAGCTACTACCACACCAAACTTTACCTCCACAAGAACAAAGTTCTCTCGGGTCAGGACTTCAGTTGAAACACCTGCGTTGTCCTCACAGGCCCCGCCCCCATTTAATGCTCTGACTTGCATTGACCACGCCCACTTCTGAGTTCTGACCAATCACAGAACAGTTGCTGGAGACCACAAAAGACAAAAGTTCTGTTGGATGATCTTTGGAGAACAAACTGCAAGAAGTCCCAAGTATTTAATCTTTTTTGTTTTAAATTACGCATTTTTTTGTTTGTTTTTTTCGCAGCACTCGAAGACAAAAAGGTTTTCTCCGTTCTTGTGGAGAACATAGCAGCCTCGTGCTGCAGCCATTTTTGTGTCAGCTAAAGCAGATTAGCTGTGGCAGCCATCTTGAATTAGCTCCAAAAGTTCATCAGTAGATGTTCTTCCACTGATTCCTTTGTGTGGGTTTCATCCAAATCTGTGCAGTGGTTCATGAGATATTTCGCTAACACAGCAAACCATCGTTAATTTTATCACCCAGCACTAAAAGGCAAGAGGCAGGCGATAAAATTAACCACTGAGACAAGTTTCAGCGTCCAGATTTGATCCTTGGATCTGAGTCACAACCGATCGATCTTCTGGAGGTTTTCCGACAGGACAGGAAGTCAGGAAGTGGCTCCGGGCTGAACTTCACTGATAAACTCCACAGTTTGAACCCATCGCAGCACAAACGGTCGGATCGGACCTTCATCTGTCACCGATGGACAGCTGGTTCATTCCTCCAGCTGTGGGCCGAGAAGAAACTAGTGTCTCGACTGAAAATCAGGTTCAAGGAGGATAAAATAAACGAGACGGGAAGGCAGCGGCTCCTCAGCTTTCAGCCTGATTGGAGTTACTTCCTAATCAGCTTGATGTGTTTTCCATCCACCAATCACATCGGTGCTTTAAGCGTCAGCATCCGTCAGAGGCTGAAGACGGATCCAAGGCATCGATGGAGTTCAGACTCCATCCGAGTCTTTACAGGACAGCAGGGAGGGATGACAGGAAGCACAGACTCACTGCAGAAACAAGAAAATCTGCAGGTCCTGCGTCAAATGTCCACGAACCTAACACACATGCAGGCTTGGACACAAAAATATTTCAAAATAAAAGTCAGATCCATCTCCTGTAAACGTGAAAACTCAATTTATTGTTCCTGATTTGGAGATTAGAGATCAAAAGGGATCCGAATCTAAAATCTGAGAAGCACATTTTGCCTGAATCTTGGTGATTTTTTAAATCTGTTCTCCTGAAGTCCAGCAGACAATCAGCCGAGCTCCAGGAGACGAATAATCAGATCGTCAAAGAGCCGCGGCTCGTTATGAAGCCAGGAAAACTCACCCTGATCATTGTGGTCCGAGATTTACAACGACATCGTCAGAAAAACCGACAGGGGGGGATTTTTATCGCCTGCCGCCAAAGAGAAGATCTCAGCAAGGATTCTGTCTGTTTGTTTGTTGTGTTAGCAAAATATCTCAGGAAGCACTGAACAGATTTCAACGAAACCATCAGAAGTTCTCATTGAATTAACTTTGGGGTCCAATTCAAGATGGCTGCCACATCACAAAAACAGTTATAACGCCGTGAAAACTTCCTCCGAGCCTTTAGTCCCTTTGGTTTGAAACGGTCTCATTATTAAATCTACGTTTAATCTTTAAGGCTTAGAAACATCCTGAGCTGAGCTAACGCTACTTCCTGTTAGCCTCAGGTAAACGGGTCGCTCTCAGAGACGTCTACGAGCTTCATTTAACGCTCAAGGTAGAGAAGCAGCTTTGAGACGAGTGTTTCTAACATCATATTCAGACAAATCAGTTCGGGCAGCTTTTCAGGGGACCAAAGACATTTAAAAAGAGGCCATAACCGGCCCACGGGCCACTTATTGATGCCCTTCTTTTATTTCAGATTCATTAGTTTAATACCAGATTCTTCTTTTTTTTTAATATGTTTGAAAAAAAAAGTTAATTTCATGTTGAGGAACTTGTAATATTTCCCTCGAGGGTCCGTATTGATCCTTTTTATTTAGAGCTGCTCGGCATCGATGCCTGCCAACACTTCCCTCGGCTCAGAGAGTTATTTTACTGCAGCTGCCGAACATCTGGACCTCAGGGAGGAAGACTGAAGCTTTCACAACAAATATAAATTAGATAAACCTCATTATGTCAACAGAGTACGGAGCCCCATAGAGGCCACGTCGGAAAAAAACATAACTGCGTTTTATTCCAGGTTCCTTTACAAACAGAAATAAATCAGATGTTAAGGAGTCAGTGACCTGCACAGACTTATTTTGAAATTGGCCTTAAATATAAAAAGACATGCAATCAGTGCAGATTTGTGAGACATTTGAAAATAATCCTGATTTCACAGGAACAGTCGTTAAGGGTTCCTTTCACCTGGGGGTTCTGGAGATGTTCGAGGCGATCCGGAGGCTCCCAGGTCTTCCTCTTCCTCTTCAAAGACATGAACCCTGGAGGAGCCTTCTTTGCTGTAACTGAATGGAGTTCTGGTTCTGCTCGCTTCCCGACCTGAGAGACAGCTGGGTTTTTGATGGACTCAGACGGGCGAGTTAATGAAATGTAAACATTTGTGTCAATGGTCAGAAAACAAACTTCTGGAGTCAGTTTTTCTTCTTTATTTCCCTCTTTCTGACGCAGCGTCGGCGCTCGCCTGTTTTAGTCACCTTCCAGGTAAACTTGTTCTAAATCTGGGTCGAGTTTTTCCAGGAGCAGCTCATCCATTATTCACGCTGACATCACGTCTTTCACACGTTAACGATCCGCCGATTTAAACCTGAAACACGCAGGACGGCAGGTCAATGCTCCAAGGAAACTTTATTTTTATTCACGCTTTGAAACACTCATCTGCAGATTTATAAAAAACCCAAAAGTTCATCCCTCGATCAGCTGAATGCCGTTCACCATAAACAAAATCTGCACAAAAACAAAAAGTGTTTACAGTTAATTGGATTTGTTTGGAGCTCTGTAGCTCAGCCGGACTTCACGGCAGAAACATCATTCAGAGTTTAATCAGATCACAGAAAGTTGGGACTTTCCATGACTGAACTGAGGTTTTGATATTTTAAATGATTTTTTCACACAATCAGTTTAAGTTTTGATGATTTTTGCAGAATTTCCCACAGAACGTTCAGCCAACAGCCGATTTTGAGCTGTTTAAACTTTTCAAACCTTCTGCCTCTACGACCCGAACACAGATGATGGATGGATGTCGAAATTTATCAACTTCTCTAAAGTTACAGCAAACAGCGACGCCTTGACGCTCTATGACAAGGGCGTCCAATCCTGGTCCTCAGGGCCACCATCCTGCAGGTTCTCCTTGTTCCTCTGCTCCAACACACCTGATCTGAATCAATGGGTGATTAACAGGCTTCTGCAGAACATGAAGAGGTGATTTAACCTCTGAATCAGGGGTGTTGGAGCAGAGAAACAAGGAAAACATTGGAGACCCCTGCTCTATAAGACAAACAGTAAATTATAATCTTAATGTGAGCGTTTCTGCAGCAGGTTGATACCAGACTGATAACAGGAGATTAAAACACCAGAAAAGACACCAGGACAAGCAGAGGGATTTTGTAAGGAAACCTTTATGTGTGCTTTGTGAAAGTCACTCATCATTAGACAGAAGGCGTTGCAGTTTCCAGTACAGCAGATAAGGTTTGATATTAAAGAGTACAAAAAAAGGAAAACAACTTCAGAGTTCATTTCTCTCCAACCTCGCAGGGAAAAAAATAAACAAAAATGAAGAAAGAGAAAGAAAAAAATGTTTTGGTCCGAGTCTTTTCTTCATCCCCGCCTGTCCCTCCTCCCCCCCCCTCCTCCTCCCCCTTCCTCTCACTTTAACGGTCAGCAAACATTAAATCACTTTTTCTCCATTTAATTTAAACTGGAAACACTCGCAAATCGATTTCCAGAAGAACTCAGAGATTTATCGCACCATGATTGCATAGATTCTTCCTCTCTCGTTTCATAATTATTTTGTATTTTTAGTCGTAACTGAACGTTTACATTAAATCCCCCCCAGCAGGAAGTTTAACTCCCTTCTCCTCAGAGACAAACAGGATGGAGGCGAGAGGAAGGACGGAGGAGGTGAAAACAGAGCGGTGAGTTAATAAAAGTCCCTTCTTTCAGCTGATGTTGTTCAGATCTCAGAACTAATTCCACTTTTTTAACATTAATGCCAGAATTATATTTAAAGCAACTAAAATAAAATTAAAATTTGCCCCCGTTGTCAATCAGAGACGGTCTGTAACGAACTTCTGCCTCTTTAATTTGTCCACAGGTGATTTTTTTTTGTTAAGAAGGAAGAAATCTGTAGAAGCTCAAACCTTTCCGCTGATAAAAACTGGTGAAACGTTTCCGTTTGTCACCGACTCCTAAATGTTTTTTATTTTTTTATAATAAACTCTGCTTCGCTCACTGGAAACCCCTCGACCGGCTCTTCTTTAACGACTGGGACTGTTTGTGTGTCGATTCTCGCACTGAAAAAAATAAGTATGTACAGCGCTGAGCCCCCCCTGCCCCGCCCCCGCCCGCTCCGGAAAATAAAAAGAAACAAAGACGGGAGGAGGGAAAGAGTCGAGGTTGGACAGGTCACTTGATCCAGCGACTCGGGGATTATGGGTAAATTTTTCCTCTCTGGTTGGTCAACAAACCCCCCTCCTCCCTCCCTCCCCGCCCCCCCACAGCATATATCTCTCTAGGATCTAATACACAAACCTTGCCGCTGCTCAAACCGCTCCCGGCAAGAAAAAAAAATTATAATAAAATAAAAACAAAAATTAGCATAAGTATCAGATTAGCTTGTGCGCCCCCCGCCCCTCCAGTCCTAACTCCTGCCCCTCCCCTGTTTGACTCCATATAAGAAGAGGATGAAGCTAAGGACCCGTAATGTGCCCCCCCCTCCCCCCCAGCTGCTCCTGGATGTGCCCGTTCGTATTTCTGACAAAACTGAGCGGAAGTTCCCTCAGCTCGCCCCGTGGGTTGTAAAAATATTCTAAAGGTTTTTTAAAAACGGGCACATTCAGGGGCACCTCTCTGTCCCCCTCCCCCACCTCTCGTCTTCCTCTACAGGTCGCTCTCTCCGTACAGGGCGGTGGAGAAGGACATGTAGTCGAGGGCTCCGGGGGCGGCGTCGGGCCCGGCGTAGGGCGCCATGCGGGCGATGCAGTACTCCGCCTGGTCGGGGGGCAGCTCCCGCCTCAGCTCCTCCGCTGTGATGTAGTTCTGATGGAAACAAAGATGGAGGAAAGGACGCAAAGGGACATAAATCAGCTGCTCCTACGATACAGATGGAAGTAAAAACCATTTCAGGACCTGTGAGGCGTTGGACGCCACTCGTTAAATCAGGACGCCGACTCGGCATTCACACCATTTCCTGTTTTTACTTTCCGCCAAACGTTTGTTGTAATTTAACTACTTCTGCTTTACTTTCTCCTATTTTAGCACTCAAAACATTCAGCTCATTCAGGAAATAGGAGCCATGACTTCAATTTTTTAGCTTTAAAGTTATTTAATTTTATTTTCAAACATAATTTTCCTCAAAATTACCCTGAGAACGCTTTTATTTTTCAAAAACTTTAAAATCTACTTCAGCAAACTCTGGTATTTTTAGCTTTGAGCCACTTCTAGCAAATGTTTTCCTATTTTTAGCTTAGTTTAGCTTAGTTTTAAGCTCGTGTTCTGCCTTTTTTTGCCTAAAAGCTCAGTTTTATTTGTTGTTATTTGGTTCATGGAATATAAAAACATTGATGAAACATTTATTTGCCTTTTAATATTCAACTACTTTAACAAAAACTCAACTTGTGATTGTTTTGAAAGCTAAAAATCCAAACGGCGTGTTTGTGATCATGATTTCTCACCTTATCTCCAGCCAGGATCTTGAAGGAGGCCATGACCTGGTCTGCGGTGTCCGTGTCGGTCGTTTCCGTGGACATGAAGTTGATGAAGCCCTGGAAGGTGACGGAGCCGGTGCCGTTGGGGTCCACCATGCCCATGATGCGATTGAACTCACTGTCGCCCTGGCAACCGAGAAACCACAGGTTAACCCAGAAGAGATGGCACTTTGCGCTCAGACACACACGGAACGAGACAGCGAGCAGACGAAAACATAGAGGCTTCCAGTAAATAGACCGAGCCGTGATCACACAGAGAGGTTAACAGAAGAGACAAACACACGGGGATAACTTCAAGGAAACATAGGATTCTCTGTAATCTGGGATTCGCTACAGCCAAGGACGGCAAAACTAACGAGACGAGCAGCAAAGAGGGAGGGCTGGGAGGAGAGAACACGGGGTGTCTGCAGGTATAAATTAACACCAATTTATTTCATTCGGTCGTGATCATAAATAAGATCCTCCTGACTACCTGAAGCTCCAATGTGTAAATCTGAACATCTCCCACCCACTGCACAGGACTGAATTAGCTTCTTTTTCAATTTATAGAGGACATTTAGGGCTTTTTAATGGTACCAAATGTGAAGTGGGGTTGATGCCTTACAAACACTGGGGAATTTAAAAATAATTGTGATTGGATATTATCTTTTTCCCTGGTAGTCAGGAGGATATAATAGTAGTAAAAACCAAAGAGAGTCCTTCAGTGCGTCGTTCAGGTCTCGTCAGGTTCTGAATCTGGATTGTTAGACCTGCAGACACCCAGAGGAGCATCATGCCAGCAGCAGTACCAGGCTGGTTCCTGTCGAAATGAGTAAAGCCCGGAAATCATCCGAAACCATCTGTCCTGATCGCTTCTGCAGGCCGCCGGCGGAGGAGGAGGGATTCAGAGAGAGACGGAGGGGTGAACAGGAACAACAGAGAAAGAGATGTGGGGGGGCAGAGGAAGGGAGGACGATCAGGAAGGTGAAAAACAAAAAGATAAAGCACAAACGGTTAACAGAGAAAGTCCTGCAGGAACACAAAACCGGACAAACAGATGAGCGGCGCGGTTCGCTCAGAGAGAGAAGCAGAGCAACAGAGACCCCTGGTGGACAGATGGAGACCCCCGGTGGAGACAGGGACCCCCGGTGGACAGATGGGGACCACCGGTGGACAGACAGGGACCCCCGGTGGACAGATGGGGACCACCGGTGGACAGATGGGGACCACCGGTGGACAGACGGGGACCACCGGTGGACAGACTGGGACCCCAGTGGACAGACGGGGACCCCCGGTGGACAGATGGGGACCACCGGTGGACAGACGGGGACCACCGGTGGACAGATGGGGACCCCAGTGGACAGACTGGGACCCCAGTGGACAGACGGGGACCCCCAGTGGACAGACTGGGAGCCCCGGTGGACAAACGGAGCCACAACAACCTCCATGCTGACGGAGCAGACCCCATCAGGAGCGCCGACTGATCACTGATCATGTTTTTATTTATTAGATAAATAAAGTTTAAATTAATCTGCATTAAATCTGGTTGAAAATATTAAACACAGCGTCATATATTCCTAAAATTAACTACCGGTTTAAAAAGAATGTCTGCTTCTTGGTGGATATTATTGTCTACTTTTAAAGTTTTAAATGGATTTTATTAACAAATGTCCGTAAAACTCAATTTCCAATAAGAAATCAGTCTTGTTCATATTTATTTCACATTTAGTTGTGCTTATATTATAAAATACATATTATCATCAATATTCTTATTTTTTGTGTTTTTGTTTTCATACTCGTTGGAGGATTGTACTTTTGAACAGAATTATAAAATATAATAGTGTTTATTTTATTTTTCTATTTACATAAATACAAACTTTAACAAAATGAGTAAAAAAATATGTAGAAGAAAATTATTTATATCTTGTAAAATCTGACCTCCGGAGGCTACATAGAGTTCAGATGGTAAAAATTAAAAATAGGACCCAGAAATGGTGTAATTTTTTGTTTTAATCCAGTTTGGTGCATAAATTAAAATGACTGCGGTGGAGAAGTCTCTAGTTTTTGTTGTAAATAATTCATTCTTTGTTTTAAAGCCATCAGCAGCGATCAGAGGGGTTCTGTCAGTGATCCGAGTCCTGAAGGAGCAGCGGTTCCGACCCGGTCCGGGAGAATCCTACCTGCTTGTCGTTCTCCACATCGTAGCCCAGACTGATCAAACACGCCTTGAACTCCTCGTGATTCAGGGCCCCGCTGTGGTTCTGAGGTCAGCCGGGACAGAGCACCACACGGTGAGGGGGAGCCGGTGCCAACATGAGGGATGGATGGTGGAAGGAGGCGGGATGATCCGGGAGGAAGATGAGGACATGGAGGACGAAGGGACACACACGCACGGATGTTTAGACAGCGGCAACACAAACAGCTGGGACAGCTACGATGGACTGGAGGAAAACTGAGTGAAAGTTAAACAAAAGATGACTCCTAATCAACACGAGAGTAAATAAAGTTACAGAGAAAAGACACTGAGATGGTTTGTTGGAGAACAACGTGACAAACAGGGAGGTGTGAGGTGATAAATGATGGTGTCGTATTCATCTTCAGCAGGTTTATCAACAACAAAACATCAAACATGTCGGCTTGTTTTTACAACAAACAAAGCAGCAGTTTCACCACTAAATCAAACCAATCAAATCTATTTTTACATGTGTGGTGGACAAAAGAATGAATCGATTCTTAAACGATAAAAAAAAAACTAGCAGAGTTTGTCCCAGCAGAGCTACCGTAGCTGCTGCAGGACAAACAGGGTTTATTTCATCTTTTCTTGGATAAACACTGAAAAACATCAGAATGTAAATAATACTTGAAGTCATCTTCAGCAACGACGTTGAAGCGTCTGATTTGTGTATAAATTTCCGGTCATAACCGCGATGCTAACCGCGATGCTAACCGCGATGCTAACCACGTTAGCCGTTCTATGGTGTTTTCAATGATTAGTTAGCATCTGTGCTAGCTGTTAGTGAGGAAGCCGGTGATGAATGAGGATCGTTGAGATGTTATAAAAACGTTTAAATCAGCGTTTTTTCCATTTTGGCTGCCTCCTGGTGTTTATTACTAACCTGATAATCAAAATGTATCAATAATTATTTTATCAGCAGTGGGGCTTAACGATTTCCACCTTTATCTGGTAATAACAGGAAAATAAAATCATATTTACTGTCAGGAGGAAATCTCAGAATTCAAGACTTAAGTTCAACAAAAAACTATTGAAATATTCTCAAATATCTGAGTGAAAAGTTTAGAAATGAGTAAATAAGAGCTGAAAAATTCTTAGAAAATACTAATTTGCGAATGAAATCTGAGAGAAAATAGTTTCTTTTCATTGTAGTTAATTATTTTTAGGCACAAGTGACTCTAGCAGAGCTAAAAATGTTAAAAACACCATGAGCGTAATGCTGCTTCGGACTCACTGATATCTTAGTTGCATCTAAATACAGGTGGGATTATTGGCAAACTAAGAACAAGTTTCTATTTTGAAATTTGAGTCTTTTCCAGCCATTTTTAATTATCAGAAGGTGTGTAAATTTACTGTAAATGTTTGTGGCTTTAAGTATCATAAAAAAAACTCAAAACTCTGAGCAAAAGGTAGACGGCAGAAAACGTTTTTAAATAAAAACTTTTTTTCTAACTCATTTATCATTTTAATACCAGTTTTTAAGCCTTCAGAACAAAATGACATCAGAAAAGGTGGAACCATTGGGCGTAACAGAGTTTACCGTCTGTCCAAAAACACCTGAGACGAGATGGAAACCGGACGGTGAGCCTCATCGTTGGAGGGAGACTAATTTAATCACCTGAAGAGCTACAATATGAAACCTGCAGAGCTGAGCGTTCATTTATCGACTGGTTTTCAATCAGAAACTAAAACCAAAACAAGATACTGATGCATAAATCCTGAGCTTGGTGTGGTAGATGAACTAAAAGCAGCATCCTGGTAGATTATTCCTCCTTTAATAAAAATTAATTAAGATGATCATCTTGTAGAATATTAAACGGTAAGAACAATCACTACTGGAAGTGCTCCCGGAGTGAAACCTCCATCGGAGCAACGCGGCGATTAAAGACGGAGCAGGTGGGATGAACGGGTTTGGGCGCCTGACCTTATCGAAGTGGTTGAAGGAGGCGCGGTACTCGTACAGCTGCTCCTGGCTGATGCCCTTGGCGTCACGCGTCAGGATCTGGTTCTCCACCTCGTTCATGGTCCTGGCGATGGTGGTCAGCAGCTGCTCCCATCCCACACGGAGGTGCTGCAGGGAGGAGGTTTGTGACACTTTAATGCACGTCTGGGAGATTTATTCCGTAAAAAAAAGCCAGACTGTGACGGAGGGTTCTGATTACCTCCATCGTGTAGGACGTGTACTTGTTGTCGAAGATGAGGGCCTCCTGGATGTGCTGATGGTCGGCCTCCAGCTTGTTGATTTCAGGCATGTAGGACATGATGCTCTGCTGGTACTCCCTCAGGTGGGTCAGCTGGTCCTCCAGGGTGCCGTTCATCTCGATGGATATCCTGCCAATTTCCTGCCGGAGCAAACACGTCGTATTTACAGCCCCTGTTTACTCTGGAAGTCTGATTTAATGTTACTTTTAAACACGTCATCTGCACCAAACTACGGGGTTAAAGGTCAACACTGCATGATCGCTGCTATATTTGTATTCGAGGTAGTGACCAGACTTTTCTGTAGATTTGATTGTATTCCTCAAAAACAGTAAACATTTGTGCAGTAATTTGTAGAAACTGTGATGTGGGAGTTCTGCTGAGTGACGACCTTTGTTCCCTGGTTTTAAACTCCATAACGTGTTGTTTTTGTCTATAACGTTCCTGTTTTCTTGAAATTATTTTGGTGTTACAGATAAAACTTGAAACAAGGGAGCGTTTATGTCTTTAAATCAAAATGTCTGCTTTTTCAGGAAGCCATTTTGCCACCAAACAAAGACAGGCTGCCATGTTTGTCAGCGCTGGAATGCGTTCCTAAATCTGTGTCGTATGCGTAAATATAAACCAGACCGCCACGACATTCAAATCTTGATTCAGATCTGTCTTTCAGCTTTATAAAGTCGGTTTACAGTCTGACAAACAGCTGAACTGCCGGCGGTCCGTTACCTCCATCTTGGCCTGTATGTAGGCGCCGACGGCGTTGGCCTGAGTGGCGAACGTGGCTCTCAGGCTGTCGTTGGAGTTTTGTTTGTTCAGCTCCTCCTGCAGGGCTTTGTCTCGCTGCGGCACCATGGCCATCGCCTGCAAACGCACAAAGAGAAGGACGTTAAAACATGGATCGGGAAGTAAATCCAGACAAACGCCACAAATTAAAAACCAAACGAACAGGAAACTAAAAGTCCAGATCCGTCTGAAAGCTGGAAGTTTTTTTAGTCAAAGACATGAGATTTGTTTCTGTTGATTAAATCCTGTAAGCAGGTCAGAAACACGGAGCCTGGGGCATTATTTTTAAAAAGCACGTCATTAATAATGTTTAAAACAACCTTTTATCACATTAGAAACATCTAAACTGTAGCTGATTTGTGCTTCTATCATCATCTGTCCTAATTTAACTTCTCTCTGTTAGTAAAACAAATGATTTTAAAATACAGTTTCTATGCGTTTCCCATAACATTTCTGACATTTCCAGAATCTAACGTTTAAAAAAAGCCTTATCTGACAATAAAACATCTGTAATTTTTCTGTAAATGTTTATGCATTTTGGATTTTATTTTTGCCAATTTACAGTAAAATTATACATATATTTTTTTGCTTTTTGAGGTATTTATGTTCAGTCTTGATTCTGGAGCCACAAACAAAGACAAAGAAAAAGTCTGAGCAGTTTTTAGACGTCTACATCCAAGGTGTTTGATTTAGACTTTGTTTGTTGTCAGTGATTCTTGTGAGCCCATCTTTTATTGGTTTAAATACACAAACTTTGCTAATAACTTTATTAAAAACTGGCACAATGTCAACAACTATGATGCTGTTTTAGTTAATTCATGATGACTGCTTTTATTCTTAGAAACAATTATGGTGAAAAGATGCCAAAATCAAATCATTTTAATGCAACTCCGTTACGATGGTTTGTGTTTCATGACCCAGAGTGGTTTGGATCAATGGTTCCTCCAACGTTAGGAACCATTAATAAAATAAAATGCTACAAAAACCAGTTTTACACACATTTGCGCCTCGTACCTCCTCTCTGTGACCCACCTTTTCCCACTTGTTGTCGATGCTCTCGGGCGTGATGCTGGTGTAAGGGTTCCCGCCGCTCAGCTTGATGCCGTTGCTCTGAGCGATCTTCTGCACCTCAGCCTGGATGGACTGGATGGCCTCGCGCTCCTTGTTGGCCTCCGGCAGCGTCTCCTTGAACTGCTCGTGGGCCGTGATCAGACCCTGAAGGACGGGAGACGAACGCTTTTTATCTGTCCGTCACGTCAGTTTCAACAAACATCTAAGTTTAAATGTTAAACTGCTGTTTCTGATGAGTTTGATTGCAGGCTGCTGTTGATTTCCAGTTTTCCCAACTTTTAAACAGATGTCACATTTTGCATTAAATGGTTATTTTGGCAGAAATATTCAGAAATTCCTCCTGAACGTGACCCTTAAATACCCCAAAGTGCTACTTGTTGCTCTACTGGTGCTATTAATGTTTGTAAATATCTATAAATAACCACCTGATGCTAAACTGAGGCTGGTGTGAAGGTTTATAGAACTGTGAGTTGCTCATCTGTTGGATCTAAACACCATTTCTCCAAACTCAAGTTGTTCCTGAAGCTATCTAACACAGGTTAGACATTAACTACTTATCACTTTTACACAGAAACTCCCTTTATTATGACCAAGCTTTTCCTTCATGTCGCTGAAGTACAAATATTTGGCTGAGATTGGACTCCGTACCGGCGCATAAAGCCGTAAGACATTTTCCTTGCCAGTTTCTACCTGGATTTCGTCGATATTGTGGACGATGAACATGTCCTGCAGGTCCTCCATGGCTCCCTCCATCCAGTTGTTGAACGGCGCCGCCCTCTTGGCGTACTCCAGGTAGAGCTCATCTATCGACTCCAGCTGCTTCTCTGTTCTCTGTGGGCGAAGCAGCAAAAAGGACGGTCTGATTAGAACCAATGGATTGGAATAATATTAAAAGCTTCAATGTTTCTTTTTCTGCAGATATACCATTTTCCCCCCAAGAGTTACTGCAAATATTCAATCATCAGCCTCTCCTGAAGTGGATTTTAAAAGTTTCTACTCTTTACTTTGACGAAACCAAAGCTAACGTCAAACTGAAAAAACAAAAAAACATTCAAATCAATCAAAGTCTGGTGTTCCTATAAAGGAATGAATATGGTTCAAGAGATATTTTGCTAACAGGCAGACTCGTGTGATTGGTTAAATCTGCATCTCAGAACCAGATGGTTCAGTTTGAACTGAAGAGGCAGAAACTCTGCGTACAAAAACAAATAAAATCATTTTTCTCTCATTATAAAACCAAGCTGTAGACAAACATCTTGGATGATCTCTGCTACAATCCTGAAATTAGCTACAGAGTTTTGATTTTAAAGCATTTATCAGCTAAAATAACAAAATTACGTCAACAATGTCATGCATTTGACATTTTTAGGACAAGAACCCATTAAAATTTTTATGCAGTTATGCAAAAAACGGTTGTTTTAACCCTCTGGGGTCTAGGGTGAAACTGGACGTTTTTTGGACTATTTTAAATTTGCTTTATATTTCACCCTAAAAGTGGTTTAACCTGCCATGTTTGGGGTCATTTTTTTCAGCACAACCTCCCAGTTGTGAATTTCAAGTAATATTTTACTTTTGACCTACTGTATTAACACAACAGACCTACAATCACACAAAAAACATAAAATCCGAGTGGAAAATTCTTAGTTTTTTTACTGTAAAAACCACAAACATACTTAATGAAATGTTTTTACAACTTAGA